>NW_022589774.1:13137178-13398710 GCF_004348235.1 Phoca vitulina | reverse complement strand
TGTCAAATAAATAAAATCTTTAAAAAAAAAAAAAAAAAGAAAAAAAAGAAGGCAAGGAAGGGTTGGCACTGGGATACTGGTATAAATGATATAGTTGAGCACACTGAAATTAGCAACCAGGTCTGGAAAGGGGTTGTCCTGTTCTTGGCTGGCCCAGGGCCCTCAGGTAAAAACAAAGAAATGAGTGAAGTGTTATGATTAAAATGTCAGCTCTGACCCCTCAAAAGACAGTTCATGGGGTGCTGCTAATTTTATTATGATGTTTTAGCAATTTAATACAGTATTTTTCAGTGGAGATAATTAGAACAGGATGATTTATCAAGGGACAAAATAAAAAATTGATATAATCTTAGTATTATCTCAAAAAAGAAAAAGGTGGATATAGGTATTTTGCCAGGAATCAACCATTTGATTTGTGTGACACCCTTGAGAAAGCCCCCACATACACAGACAAAACAAAAAAAAAAACCCAATAGTAATCTGTCATTCTTCTTTACCAACATGTAAATTTGCCTTTCTAAATAAATGCAGACACTGTCAACAACAGAAAAGAGTGTAGGTTTCTGTTATCATGGTCTTCACGGACCTTAGGACATTTCTTATAGCTTTATCCTTGTCCATATTGAAAGAAGTTCTATATACAGAGATCCCAAATTCAGTTTACTTGGTAATTTGTATTGATCAAGCTCACCAAACAATATGATCAAAACTCCTCTTAGAAAAGTGACAGCTAAGGCCAATCCCTTTTCTCACTGTAATAATCTCCTACAACTTCTCAAAAATAAAGTGCTTGGCACTGTATATTATCCCTTTACTTTTTCATGCTAACCTTCTCAATGAATTCATTTCTCTAAGACTTTCTCTTGTTCTTCCTTCTTATCTCCTCCTGACTTTCGATAAATTCAATAAAGTGATATAAAAGGTTGACAACAATTCCCTCCCTCACTTCAAAAAAATTATGTAATAACTCAAGTGAACTAAAATCAAATTACAAATGCTGAATAAAAATCTTAGCAGAATGTCATAATACTGCCCTTTCTCCTATTGAGACTAATCGCCAGTGGCTATTCCTTCCATGGGTCCTTCCTTTTCAAAAGGAAACTTCTAGACACCATGGGTCTAACCTGTGCTATGTACACAGTGGGGGATTCAAAATGCACCTGTTCCCTATTTCATGAGTCGAGTTAATATCTCATGTTAATTTGTAAGTATTATTATCAATGTCACTCCTCTAAGTTTAAAATGACACTTGCTACACAATGGTGACATGCTTTACAATGTCACCACAACTCGTCTCAAGGAAACAATGAGAACGATGAGAAGTCAGTCCCCGCCTTCCTTCGAATAACTACAGGCCAAGTGCCTGTGCCTATGGGGGAAGCAGCTAGGAAATCAGATACATACCAGCTGAAGGCAACTCACAGAGCAGAGAGTTTGGACTGCCGTGGGGCTCATCTTAAACACAGTAATACCCACTGTCTCTGCTCGAAAGAGCCCTGCACTACGGGAAGGAGTTGCTGCTGCTTTGTATATGACAAAACTATATTTTTTTAAAAGTCAAATTAGGTCAGTAACTTGCATGCCTGGCGAGTTCCCGACACAGGCTTCTGGCGAATTAAGAACAGCTTTTCTAACAGTCGAGCTCTTGAGTTGTAAAGCCTGTGCCTTTTCCCCAGGCCATGGGGGATATACCGGTTTTTAAATATGGCTTCTGATGTGACTTCTCTTTCTTCCAGTGAACTATCATTTAAATGATGAAAATGCAAAGGATTAGAAAATGTAAAATAAGAATCACTTCAGAACACTGACAAGAGAGTGATTAAATGGGTTGGACAGAAGTAGGAGATAAAATTTAGAATATAAACCCTTGGTCCAGATGAAAGTTGAAGAAATTGTCCTTGTTCCCTCACCTCTCATGAAAATCTCTGCTCATCCAAAACTCTTACCCTTAGATTCCACGTCCTGTTTCCCATTTTACTCCTAACTTCTACCCACTCCCCAGACATGCTTTTTCATTCACTGAAGGCTTGAGCACTGAGCTTGCATTTTTTTTTCTTAGTATTTAGCTTTTCTCCATTGGCCCATTTCAACAAACTCATTTTTATTCTTGTATTATTATTTGTATTCTTTTTTTTTTTTTAAGATTTTATTTATTTATTTGACAGAGAGAGAGTGAGAGAGCACAAGCAAGGGGAGCAGCTGAGGGAAAGGGAGAAGCAGGCTCCCCGCTGAGCAGAGAGCCCAATGCGGGGCTCAATCCCAGAACCCTGGGATCATGACTGAACTGAAGGCAGTCGCTTAACCAACTGAGCCACCCAGGCTCCCCTATTATTTGTATTCTTAAAAATAAAAAGTATAGTCCGCATTTGCTTCCAATCTATTTAACATAATATGGCCAGAAAAAACATTTTTTTAAAATGAAGATCCAATCGTGTGACTCGTGAGTCAAATGCCATCAAAATTTTCCCCATCGCATTTCTGATGAAATTGCAATCTTGGACTTTGTCCTATTAGTGCTCGTCCCCCTTCCCCTTTGCTCTCTGTTCTCTAACAACACTGGACCTGTTCTAGGTCCTCACAAGCATTCTGCTCTCTCGCTTTTGAACACGCTGTTTGCTCAGCCTGGGACTTCTCCGCACTCTCACCGCCAAGATTCTCTTCTCTGAGTACCGGCAGGGCAGACTTCCCTGTTTCCCAGACCCATTAACTGCAACCTCCGTTCTTTCTCCAAAACCTCTTCTGAGGGGTCAATTGCCTATTCCCATATTTTAGCAATAATCTAAAACTTTGCCGAATTCGTCCATCATAATCCTTATCTTTCTTTGGATTCCCACCTCCGTGACCCCTAGCCATTTGAGTGGGGAGATTAACCAGGAAACAAAGCATGGAGAGGGATCCTGCCGGCAAGCTAATTCACCATTATCCTCAGGCTGTGTGGTTCAGGTCGTTTCCAGCTGCATTACCACCAGTTTCTATAGCTATTGCCACACATAATAAAAACACTCTAAGGCATAAGAACTAGAGAAACTGCATTTTTTTAAATCCTGTAGGCACCATGCCTCAGGCAGCTTGCATGAAGTCTTTTTCTTGACTCAGCACTCTTTCCAAAATAGAATTAAATAGAATTTATTTTAATTCCAAAAATCTGTATGTCCTAAGACGTCATTTTGTCTGACTCCAAGTACTCAATTAATCTAAAGTCAAGATAAAACAGTATTCTGACAGAGATCAGACAGAGAACTTTTCAAAATGTTATCATTTAAAGATCTGGACAAAGATAACCACATTTGAAAGAGGGACAGCCCCCCACTTATCAGAGAACTAGAGCAACTAAAGAGTGAACTGCAATTATTCATTTTCAACAGAAAAGCAAATAAGGACACTTACGCATGTCACCGAAGGCCCCCTTGGTCACTTTGGTGGCACGTAACACCACTACTGTGAATTTGTGGGAATACTGGTGCTCCACCTGGAAATAAATAGCAGTAAATTAAAAACAAGCTTCCAACATAGAATCCAAGCAAACTGTTCTCATTGTTTCCTTGAGACTAGTTAAAAACATTCAGGTTGAAGGGAAGTAACATTCATACCAGAAACATCCTTTGATCCCAGGGCTGTTTCTTATTCGAGTCTCTCCTCTCTCCCACCACAGAATTATTGAGAAGTTTAGATCATTCTTTAAAATGTCACTACAACTGGACTACTGGAAGCTTTTTGCTGTCAGGTTTACCAAGCTGGAGGGAAAATGTAAATGAGGACCGCAGGCCTTCTAGGAAGACAATCAGGCTTTGTATAGAATGACAAGGAAGCCTGGGCTTAGAAAGGCAAAGTCAGAGCCAGATGTTTGCATTATTCAGATTTGTTTGTTTTTATTGTTACTGTTCAATGAAAGTTTTTTTTGGCAAGACATTTCCAGAGCAGTATTCAAAATCCTTTGGACCTAAGGCCATAACCAGTGAACTACTTATATTAATTTTAATGCATTTGTTATAAACCATATGCAACAATGTTAAAAGTTTCTAGACCTTATTAAATACTTCACCTAACTAGAAAGTAGTTACCAAACAACTCTATCAACCAAAGCAGAATAAGGAAGCAGGAACTTACAAAGTTCTCTGAGCAACTGAAAATTGTGAAGTCCTTATCTAAAGCTCAAGCCTGTTTAATCTTAGAAGAGGCCCACACTTATAAGCCACTCCTATCTTTCCTAACTTTAATAGATTTGTTTCACTGATTAAGAAGCCCATAATTGACTTTAAAAGGCTAAAATACTGGCAATACTGATAAATGAGTAATGACAGTCTAAAATCAAGGTGGCTGGAAAAAAGTTATAAAAACATAGATTCGTAAGGACCAGCAGTAGTGAGATACAGGATCAACAGTTACACAGCATTCAACAGTTTCTGAAGGTATCAATCAATAGAATAATTTGTGTTCAGATTTAACACAGCGTCAAGAAGTGGTGAAGTCATTAATGATGAGCATACTTTGTTTAAAAAGGCAGAGAAGCATGTAAAATGTTTCAGGATATTTCTTATTCAAGTTTATTATTGAAGAGAAATAACTTCTAGGTCTAGGGGTGCTCTGAGTAGCCAAAGTTGTCCTCCATATAAGTAAAATTATTATAAATGAAATGAATGCTTACAAAAAAGTGTGTTGCTTTGAAGCGGGAGAGCTAGGTTCTTGACTCACTGAGTGGAAGAATGAATTCTTGTGGACAAAGGAGAGTGAGTAAAGCGATACAAGTTTATTAAGTGAAGATACAGAAAAAGCTTCAAGAGTGAGAGGGGTCCCTACAGGGTTGCCACTGAGGGCCTTTAGGGTTGGTCTTTTATAGAAGCTAACCAGGGAACTTAAATCCTTTTAACATCTCTAATGATATCACCATTGAGCTAGGACTAGTCATAACACTTTCAATGGCTTACTTCCTTTTTAGGGTCTGGTTATTCTTTGTTGGTCACAGGTGATTATCATAAAAAAGACACCCACCCCACATGCCTAGGGCAGGGTGGTCTGGTTTGTTCCCTTATCTCTGGTTTCCTCACACCTCCACATTTTTGGGATTTCTGTGAGCCTGAGCACCTAGCCCCCTATCTATCTCTCCCTACCTAGCCCCACCTGTCCCTTACTCAGCTTTATATAACCAAAAATCACACACACTGCCCCCACCAAAAAAAAAAAAAAAAAAAAAAGAATCCACTATCATAGTTGGAAACTTCAACAACCCCCTATAAGAAATAGATCTGGGACGCCTGGGTAGCTCAGTCGGTTAAGCGTCTGCCTTCGGCTCAGGTCTGGAATCAAGTTTTGCATCAGGCTCCTTGCTCAGCAGGGAGCCTGCTTCTCCCTCTGCCTGCCACTCCCCCTGCTTGTGTTCTCTCTTTCTCTGACAAATAAAGTCTTTAAAAAAGAAAAAAAGAAAGATCAGGCAGAAAATTAGTAAGAATACAGTTGAACTCAACAGCACCATCAGTCAACTAGATATAATTGACATCTATGGACTACTTTGTCCAAGAGCAGAATGCAGATTCTTCTTAAGATCATGTGAGACAGGGGCGCCTGGGTGGCTCAGTCGGTTAAGCGTCTGCCTTCAGCTCAGGTCATGATCCCAGGGTCCTGGGATCGAGCCCCACATCAGGCTCCCTGCTCTGCAGCCTGCTTCTCCCTCTCCCACTCCCCCTGCTTGTGTTCCCTCTCTCACCGGCTCTCTCTCTGTCAAATAAATAAATAAATAAAATCTTAAAAAAAAAAAGATCATGTGGGACAATCATACAATGTGTACTCTCAGACCACAATGGAATTAAACCAGAAACCAAAACAGAATGATAGCTGGAAAATCACAAAGTACTTGGAGATTAAATAACACACTTTTAAATAACACATATGTCAATGAAGAAGTCTCAGGAGAAATTTTTTAAATATCTGGAACTGAATGAAAATGAAACTACAATTTAGCAAAATTAAGGTGGATGCAGTGAAAGTACTGCTTAGAAGGAAATTAAATAATATGTATATTGATATATATATTATTTCATACACACGTATATTTCATATATTATTTCATGATATGCATATATGAAAAGAAGAAAGATCTAAAATCAATCATCTAAGGGTCTACTAGAGAAAGAAAAGCAAGTTAAATCCAAAGTAAGCAGAAGAAAAATAGTAAAAAATAGAGGAGGAATGAATAAAATTGAAAATGGAAAATCAATAGAGAAAATCAATCACACTAAAAATTGGTTCTTTGAAAACAGCAACAAAATCAATAAGCCTCTAGCTAGGCTAAATAAGAAAAAAAAAGAGCACAAATTACAAATATCATAAATAAATGAGGGACGTTCCCTCTAGATTCTGTGGACATCAAAAGAATAATAAAGGAATACTATGAACAACTCTAAGCCCACAATTTAATAATCTAGATGAAATGGACCAATTCTTTGAAAGACATAATCCGCCAAAACTCACACAAGTAGAAACAGACAATCTGAATAGGCCTATAAAGAAACTGAATCAATACTTAACCTTCCAAAACAGAAAGCACCAGGCTCAGATAGATTCTACCAAACACTTAAGGAAGAAATTACACCAATACCCTCCACTCTCTTGGGTTGTGAGTTCAAGCCCCACACCAGGGGTAGAGATTACTTAAAATAAAATATTAAAAAAAAAAAAAAGCTCAACATTATAAAAAAAAACACATACAGAGAGATGATAATGTTATAAGGATTCATTGAGTATGAACCATATGTTACATATTCTTCTAGATGTGAATCCTCATTTAATTTTTGCAACAACCCTATAAAATAGGTATTATTTATATTTATATATGACTAAAGTGAGAGTCTGAGAGGTTAAATGATTTCCCAGTATCTCATAGATAGTAAAAGTTAAATTTGAATTAGAACCTATTCTTGCTGTCCCCAATGTCTTCACTGTCTGTACGTTCCTTGACTTACACAGAGAATAATACCAAATACCAATACCTTAATAGTGAAAAAGGCTGTTTCCACTTATTAAAGTGGTACAGTTATCATCTAGTCTATTATATCTGTTATTGATCTGAAGTTCCTGTTTTAACTGAGTTACTTCCTCTATCATTCAGCTCTGTTTTAATCTGCTTTTATTTCCATTAGCCTCAACTCTGTCTTGACTATAATGAATGAAATACTTGCATACTCTTCACAGAAAATAAGGGGCAAATCAACCATTTTCTTGGTTTTTATAAGTTAATTTTGGAAATATCATAAATCTTCAGATGACCTGTAAGTTATTTTCAGAACCGGAGTGTCAAAATCATACCCATCTCTTTCTTAGAGCTGTAAAAATTGTAGTATCTATAAAGTAAGTACAAATTCTTGGAGAAAAATGCTTAGTGTCAATCAATAACTATCCAACTATCTTTTGATAATTCTTTTCTTTGTTTCTTGGGGCCAGTATCACATATAAGTTCAAATTAGTATGGACTAGGCTAGCTTCCGACTTGGATAGGAGACTTTTGGTTATGTCTCAGGGGTGGTTCCAGAGGAATGATATTATTGAATCCACAACCAGTGTTCTCCGGAAGAAAGTAATGACTCAGCACAATGCTAGTTGGTAGCTGGCAAAAAAGAGATGCCATATTTCAATTGAGATGTCAAATATAAGCTCAATACACTGACTCAGCCACAAGATTAAGCTCTGCCTTCAGGTCTTGGATTACCTGACTTTGAGTGTCTTTTTCTCATCCCTAATCTTTTCCATAGTGAAAATCACAACTTTTTCTTTTCGCAATTCCAATTCCCCAGTCATTAGGAAAATAGTTACTGTATTAAGTTCATTCTGGAGAATTACATTACCATCTGTAACTAAAATGACTGGGCATTGGAAAAAAGAACTAGTCAGCTTGTACAAAATCAATTTGATGATTGTTCTAATCTGCTGAAAGTCCTGCTGTTAAAGGAAGAACCAAAAATCTGATGGAAGAGAAGGTAGAGTCTGCATGCAGGTATCTTTCTCTACTTAACTGCCATTGCCTAATTTTAACTCAAACTAAAACCAAAGACTGTTAGTGTGATAAAGACTGGAGAATCTCATTACTGAACCCAGAGATTGTGATCATCATAATCAGCAACAGGCAATTTCAAACAGACCTCAGAAATGTTTCAAATGAATTTCTGCACTGATGTCATCTAGGAGTTAGGATACTTTTTTAGATAAGATACCTATTTTTAGTTTCACTTCCTGGTGTGGAGTTTCATTCTAATACTTTGAGAGGCACAGGCATTGTGTTACTATTCTCTCACATTTTTTATGAGTGGCCAGCTTATCTATTTACAATCTATAATGCTCTCTAAGCTTGCTTTAAGAATTCTCAGTCATGGGGGCACCTGGGTGGCTCAGTCGTTAAGCATCTGCCTTCGGCTCAGGTCATGGTCCCAAGGTCCTGGGATCGAGCCCCACATCGGGCTCCCTGCTCAGCAGAAAGCCTGCTTCTCCCTCTCCCTCTGCCTACTTGTGCTCTCTCTCTATCTCTCTGTCAAATTAATAAATAAAATCTTTAAAAAAAAAAAGAATTCTCAGTCATGGACTGCCATATGCATAAATTATCCTAATGTCCCAAATACCTAATTTGTCAACAGAATTTGTTAGCTCTAGCAGAGCCAGATTTTTCTTTATTAAAAGAAAATCATAATCAGAAATCTGAGTTTCTTCTCTCTCGTGAACAAGAAGCTTTCCCCACTTACACGAAAATATATATATTAAATACAGTAATAATATATATCATAATAAATATGTATATATATTTAAAAATTAAAGTAAATATAGAGTTCATTTTCACTGAAGTTAAAAGATTTTAAGTCCTATTTTAATCGGGATTACTGAGACTGCCCTAGCAGAAAACCAGTACAAAAAAGAAATATTTGATGGTGACAGCTTGCATCTAAAATACTCACTTAATGGGCGCCTGGGTGGCTCAGTTGGTTAAGCGACTGCCTTTGGCTCAGGTCATGATCCTGGAGTCCCGGGATCGAGTCCCGCATCGGGCTCCCTGCTCAGCAGGGAGTCTGCTTCTCCCTCTGACCCTCCCCCCCTCTCATGTGCTCTCTCTCTCTCTCAAATAAATAAAATCTTTAAAAAATAAAATAAAATAAAATAAAATACTCACTTAATGACATACTCACCATAAATTTATAGTGACTATAACATCTTCAAGATACCTAAAATTCAAGTCACCCAAATTTTTAGCACCTAGCTTTTAATTGAGATATAGACTCTGGTCCAATGTAACTGAGTACCATAGTACCACATACACAGATTTTTTTTTTGAACATCAGCTTTTTTCCTACTGCAATACTCCTGAAGAAATCTATACTCTCCTTGGAGTAATTATGGCTGAGTTAGGACCAGGAGGTAGAGAGGTACACCTTCATTCTCCTGGAGGGGCTCATTAGAACACATGAAGCACCATGCATGCTTGAACATTTCCCCCCACACATTCTTAAAGATGCTTTGGGTAGCAGAAATATTTATGTAGGTTGGAATTACTGACCTAGTGGATATGCCGTGTTTGTTCAAATCTACGATGTCTTTGCAATGATGATTTTCAGATGTGTATGTTAAGTCTAGTAGATCAAACAGACTTGAAAATATAGATATATTTACAGATGCCATTTGGGGTAATTTATTTTAAGGACCTTCTTCAAAACCTTCTCTTGGTCTTAGTTCATCTTTGCCATTAAGCAGTAAGTGAAAGATTCGTAACTAAAAGACAAGGATATTTATAATAAACTGCCTGATATTTCAACTCAGTTTTTCTGCCTTGGTTTCCACATCTGTAAAATGAAATTATATCACCAATCCCCTGAAACCAACCCAGCCTCCAACATTAGAATTTCACAGAGATCAATATTGAACGTCAAGTTTGGGGGATAATTTAGCATTTGTGGAAATCTTTTAAGATGAAACTTTTTTTAAATCTATCTTCTGGGGATTATCTAGAGGCACCACTGATCTAGAGTAAACACAATGGGGGAACTCCACTTGTAATAATGGTAGGTTAAACAATCATAAGACACTTCCGACATAAACACTTCCTACAGAAAATAACTAAAAACTGAATAAGGTTTTACAAAATAAGTAAAGATTTTCCAAAAAGTAACTGTGACTGACCTCAGGGTGCTCAGATTAAATATTACTCCTGGGTGTGTCTGTGAGGGTCTTTCCAAATGAGATTATCATTTAATCAGGGACTTGGGAAAGTAGGTTGCCTTCCCCAGTGTGGGCTGGCATCATCCAATCTGTTGAGGGCCTGAATAGAACAAAAGGAGGAATTTGCCTCTTTTCTTCCAGTCTTACTGCTTGAGCTGAAACCCCTCATTGTCATCTTCTCCTGACCCTGGACTGCTATTTATACCATTAGCCCCCTGGGTTCTCAAGCTGTCAGAAGTGGACTGAATTATAGCCCTGTCTTTCCTGGCTCTCCATTCGGCAGATGGCAGAACGTGTGACTTCCCAGTCTCCATAACCACATGAGACAATTCTTCAAAATAAGTCTCCGTATCTAGATCTAACTGCTATGGTCTGAGGGTTTGTGGCCCCCCCGCCCAAATTCATATGTTGGAATCCTAACCCCTCAAAGATTATGAGATTAGAGCTTTGGGAGGTGTAAGGAACCCTCATGAATGGATTTGTGCCTTTATAGAAGAAAATCTATAGACAGATTCCTTGCCTCTTCTACCTCGTGAGGACAGAATGGCTACAAACCAGGGAACAGGGCCCTCACCATATGCAACCATGCTGGTACCTTGATCTTGGATTTCCCAGCCTCCAGAACTCTGAGCAACAAATTTCTGTTGTTTATAAGCTAAATTAAGACTCCATCTATCTACCTACCTCTCTATCACCTATTGATTCTGTTTCTCTGGAGAACATGGACTAATAGAGTAACAAAGAACTAACAAGATAGAAAGGTCTTAACTACCAGGAAAGAGATCAAAAATCAAAGAGAGCACCAAAAATCAGAGTGGTAAGCATTGTTTTTGCTGATCCAGAGAGGAGGAGGCTGAGACTGAGCAGCCTTGAGAGAGTGTGAGCCTTCTAAGGATTAGTACCCTCATAAACCAACCCCGTTTTAAGTTGAAAATTCCATAGACTGCACCCTAAGGAATGACTGGTATCAGGGAAAGGTGAGAAGCTGATCACTAACCATCCTCTTTTTCACTTTTCTAGAACAACAACAACAAATGTGCTATTTGCCCTAAAACTCATTGTTAGTTTCGCACCACGTTAGGCTTTGCAACAGGAGGTTTTTGCCACCTTTAATATTTCTGATTTCTCAATAGCAGTGTCTCACCCTCTGATGTCCCTTAGCTGGAAATACCTTTCTTTACTGTGTCTAGAGAATACTTTTAGACACATGGCAATTTATTATTTATAAAAGCCTTGCGAAGCAGACACAGCAGGTACTATTCATACCCTGTTTTTCCACACGAAGCAGCTAAAACTCAGTTTCAGTGGTCAGGAGCACGTAACTGAAGACGGGAAATACCACTAGAATACTAGCTCTTTGATTCCTTACCCTGTGTTGCGCCCCTCCCCCGTCATGTTACCATAATAATCTAGAATAATATCTTTCTACTTTCCCGGTAAAATTTCCAGTCACCCACAATGACGTTTTTCAAAGGTCCCTGTATTTTAGAAGCACTCATGCTAGCACACCCATGTGGTTGACTATGTCTAATGTGAATACAACCTTGGGTTCTGTGGATGTGGGACAGTAGCCCTCCACTGCTAATAGGGTGGTGGGAAGAGGTGTGGATTCTTTTTCACTCCAGGGAAGTGACTCATTTTCAGAGTAAAAAGATGGAAATTTTTATAAATAATTTATACTTGACCTATCCTTGTAAGATTGGTCCAAAAGAATTTCAATAAATCCTGGAGACACAAACATTCTTCAGGTTAGAGAGTACCTCACGAGGACTCTAAACATATGGACACTGAATTCTGCCATATGTTTATTGCTCCAGTTTCTACCAGGTTCTTAAAAGCCAGCACTGTGGGAAGCAAGAGAACTTGCTGGCTGTGAATTGCTGCATCAGCCCAAGGGATTCCCCAACATGTCACTGCATCACAGGTGTGGGGAATATAAGGCCAATTTTCTGTGCCTTGAGGCAGCCAAAACGGTGTTGGCCCATCTGGTACCGCTCATTACAAGTTAGCTGACTTAGTTTTCCCCATCTTTCCTTTTTACTAAAATTATTCTGTGCTGAGTATGCTCACTTATATATTTTGAAAAGTATCTTTCTGTGAAAACCAGGGCAGGGAATTTTGTCACTAAAACAATTTACATAGACAAACACACACAGTGTTTTTCATACATACACAGAAAGAACAAGAAGAACAAAACTACAAAGCTCTTGGGGATCCTCATTTAAAAGCGCTATAAATTGGAATACGAATTAAATGTCCCACTCTGATGCTGGGAAAGGTAACGAAAACCGTGATACAGATATGTGGTTTTCAAGCTTCATCATATTAAGATGCCGCGTCGGTAATTACTATGTCCTAAATATTTAGCTATAGTTAAAATTTGCGAGAAAAGGTGACAGCAGTGAGTTAAAATATCCAGAGTGCAGTTTGATTTTTAAATATACTCTGCCACGTTAAGAGAAGAAACTAAATGGCCAGCTCACAAGGTCATCTGACAGGAGACATGGGGAGACTATACAGCCGTCAGTAAGAAGGCCTGGTCAGGTTTAGGTATGAGAGGGAGGCCATTTGAAATAATTATATGCTTTGAAATGTATTATACTCCAACCATACTGAACTTCTTTCATTTCCTTAAATGAACTTTCTCATCTCCAGATTACCTCACATTTGCTTTTTTCCAATCCAGAAAAGTAATTTTCTCCTTCTTCACTTCCCTTGTGCTAAACCTTCAGGTCTAGGCTTACATGTCACTCCCTCTAGGGAATTCCTCTCAGGATTCTGAAGGCAGACGCTTAACCGACTGAGCCATCCAGGCACCCCTGATTATATGCTTTTCACAAAAACCACACTTTGAATAAAAGGAAAAATATAAATTGAACATAAAAGGATGCATACACACTAATCAAAGAAACTGGAAGAAGTCAAATTAATAAAAGACAAAGTAAAATTTAGAACAAAGCTATCATTAGAGATAAAAAAAGAACTTATAATGATAAAACATCAGTTAGAGAAATATATACATCCTGAAGTTATATGCACTAATAACATATCTTCAAAATTCATAAAGCAAAAGTTGAAATGGAAGCATATTGTTGTATATGGAACATTTACCGAAACAGACAATATGCTAGGCCATAATCATGTATAAACATATTACAAACAACAAAAAATCATGCAAGAGTATGTTCTCTGAACAGAGTGGAATTAGATTAGAAATCAAAGACAAAGACAACTGTTTGAAAATTAATATACACGTGTCTAAGTACCCCGTGAGTCAAAGCTCAGTTCAGGGACTGAGTTAGAAAAAGTTAGAAAATATTTTTCATTGAGCAATTATGAAAATGTGACATTCCCAAACCTATGTGCTATACCTAAAGTAGATGGTCTACAATTAATAAAGCTCTAAAGATAAATATTTAAAAATTTAAAAGGAAGAAGTAAAATTGGCATTATTCACAGATAACAGGAATGTGTAAGTTGAAAATCCAAAAGAACCTACAAACTATTAAAATTGATAAAGAAATTCAGTAAGTTCATTAGATCTACAAAGATCAATTGTATCTTGATATAAATGCAAAAACTAATTGGAAAACAAAATTCACAAATAATGATGCTAAAACATCAACTATCAAGAAATACATCTAAAAAAAGATATATAGTAATCGCTCTTTAGCCTCAGGGGATACATTCCAAGCAACCTCCCAGGCGCCCCACCATGGATGCCTGAAACCGTGGATAGTACAAACTCTCTATGTACTGTTTTTTCCTGTACGTACATACCTAGGATAAAGTTTAATTTCTAGATTAGACACAGTAAGAGATTAACAACAATAACTAATAATAAAATAGAACTATAATAACATACGGTAATAAAAGTTATGTGAATGTGCGCTCTCTCTCAAAGAATCTTGTATTATCACTCTCCTTGTGATGATATGAGATGATAAAATGCCTAGGTGATGAGATGAAGGGAGTGAATAACGCAGGCTTTGTGACGTAGTGTTAGGTTACTATTGACCTTCTGATGATACGTCAGAAGGAGGATCATCTGCTTCTGTATAAGGTCTGACTGCAGGTAAGGGGGGGAATACTATAAAAGATATCCTACTGAAATCTACAATACACTTTTGAGAGAATTAAAGGTAATCTAAATAACATTAGTTTTGGATTAGATTCATGTGTTATTAATGGGTGGGAAGATTCAATATCTTTGTCATATCATCTCTCCCTTAATTGGTCTATAAAATCATTACAGGACCAATAAAAATCCCAGCAGTTTTGTGTATGTGTGTGTGTGTGTGTGTGCAAACTGACAAACTGATTGCAAAATTTATATGGAAATGCAGAGGACTAAAAATAACCAAGACAATCTTGAAGAAGAAAAAACTGGAGGATTTTACACTACCATATATAAGATACATTTCAAAGCTACAGAATTTAAGATGCGACACCTGGGTGGCTCAGTCGGTTAAGCGTCTGCCTTCGGCTCAGGTCATGATCTCAGGGTCCTGGGATCGAGCCCCGCATCGGGCTCCTTGCTCGGCACGGAGTCTGCTTCTCCCTCTGCCTGCCACTCTCCCTGCTTGTGCTCTCTCTCTCTCACTCTCTCACTCTCTTAATCCCTGACAAATAAATAAATAAAATCTTATAAAAAAAAAAAGAAATTAAGATAGACATGTTATACAACTGTCATTATATAACAAACCCTAATAGACCAATAGAACAGCATGGAAATCAAGCCACACACATATGGCTACTTGATTTCCAGTAGAGGCGCCACGGCCATTCAGCGAGGAGATGAGTTACCAGGGGACTAGAGAGTTCATAGTATATTCAGATAAGGGAATGCTACACGGCAATGTAAAAGTGTGCAATTCTGCTGCTTTGCAACAACATGAATGAATCTCACAGATGTAATGTGGAAGGCAGATATCCATATGAAGGTCAAAAACAGGCAACACTTATCTATGGTCATAGAAGTCAAATGTTGGTTACCTTTGTGCAGTTTACTGACTGGAAAGGACATGAGCAACTCTTCTGCATTACTTTTAATGCTGTGTATTTTTATTTGGATGGTGGTTTCATGAGAGGAATACATAGGTTAATATCCATCAAGCTGAACAATTAAGATTTATGCACTTTATGTATGCTATACATCGATTAAAAAAAAAGAGTCCAACAGGAACAGCAGCTTGCAAAGAAAACTAAGAAGGAACCAATTGCAAGAAAATAGGAAATGGAACCAGAGAAATCTGAAACAGAACCACAGAAAAATCAAGAAGTTTTTTTTTTTTAAAGGTTTTATTTATTTGAGAGAGAGAGAGAGAGCACGAGGGGGTTGGGGGGGAGGGAGAAGCAGACTCCCGGCTGAGCAGGGAGCCCGATGCGGGACTCGATCCCAGGACCCCGAGATCATGACTTGAGCCAAAGGCAGACGCTTAACCAACTGAGCCACCCGGGCACCCCAAGAAGAGGGGTTTAAAGAAGAGAATGACCGGGGGGGTGGGGGGGGGTGGGGGGGGGATGTGGGGGGAGGATGGGGGTACTGAAGAGTCCACTGAATTCAGCACCAAAAGAGGTCCTTGATGAGGCTTCTTTGTGAAGTAGGAAAGCTGAGTGCAGTTTTTAATGACTCAAGTTGTGAATAGAGGGGAAGAAGGCACTAGAAAACACTTGTAATATGTTAATCCTTGCTCTCCAGGCAGGGAAAGAGAGAGGATGGTAGCTAGAGAAGGATGTAGGGTAAGAGAACAAGTGCTTCATTTGAAGTAACAATAAGGCTCCGGATTATTCCTTAATGTCCATAAAAACTATTTCTAGTCCATATAAGCCTAACTGGATCGTTGAATTCAGCAAAGAAATCCTGTTTTTTTTTTCGATCAGAAAACTGAGTTTGGAAAAATACATACTAAAATTTGAAATTACTCTTTACTATGAACTAACCACCTACAGAAGAATTGGTTTAAGAACAGCGAAGGGAAAGTTTACAGAACACTTTACCCTGGCAACGCATACCCAAATACAGCCTTCAATTCAAGAATTCCTTTATCTTCTCTCAGTGCATGTGAAGGGTAGAACTTACACAGACTGATAATTGCTAAGTGGTAACTACATCTTTTATTGTTCCGTGAAAGTTCTATACTGTTACACGTGGTTTGGAATTTTTTTTCCCTCCAAGTACCTCTGTTCTGGATTTGTCTTAGAGTTGTACTTTATTGGCCAATGCCAGCAAGACTCCTGCAGAAGTGTATCAGCCTCCCTCCCAGAAAAGATATATAAACAGTATGACTTACTATAATGTGCTGATACGGATCTATAAATGACATTTTGGTTTCAATTACAGGAAATCTCTTCACACTTCAAAGGTCTTCTCTGGCACTCTAGCTTCTTTAAAACCTACAAAATAAACAATCACTATTGTTAAGCTTCCTCTTGGATGCAGTTCCAAGATTTAAATCATGATGAATATGAACCTGAGGAAGTCAAAGTCCACCCAAGGGGACCAGATAGACTGAGTTTCCAGTTGTTTATAAGACCAAGTGTACACGTATAACTTAGGGAAAGGGTAAACTTATTTTGATAGTACTGTTTAATTTCCACATTTATTTGTTCAAATTTATTCTGTCAGTAATTATTAGGAAACTCCAGAATTTTTTTTTTGCATTTGCCAAGTATCTTATGGGAAGGTCATTGAACTTACGAAAAATTTAAATTATGTTTGTACTGTTTATAATTAAAAAGCACACGCCATTGTTTGTTTTCTCAGTTGGGCTAGTGTTACACAAATTCATGATAAGAAAGGAACAATTTTTTACCTTAGCTATTTGTTAAGAACTTTAAAGATACATTCATGTTGAATTTCAACTCAGTGTGGATATTAAAAAAAAAAAGTTTATTCATTCTAAAATAAGCAGTTAAATTTGGAAGCAGTTAAATAAAAATGAATGAAAAATATGAAAAAATACTTTCTATATTTTGCTTTCTTCTACAATTACTCCATGTTATTTAAAATCAAATAAACTATTCAATGAACATCTGTTCCTTGATCACACATTTTTTTTCCCTTGAGACTGTAAAACAACATATATTTATAGGTTAGTATTCTATATGTCACATCTAATTTGGAACATTTCAAATAACCTTTATTATTTATGATTAATATGTAAAGTCTAAAATATGTTTTTATTTCAGAATAAAGAAAATTTAAAAATTAAAGTGTTCTTTTTTCTTTTTAACAATTACATTTTAAAAATTATAAAAAATAATTCATGCTCAATTTTACAAATATGAACTATCGAAGCGAATAAAGAATAAAGTGTAATCACAATGCTATTTTGATGTATATCCTTCCAGACTATCCAATGCATATTCATATATTTAGAGTAAAAAGGAAAAGAAAGGATTTGAATTTTTTTACACAAATGGGATCTCATGAAGTGCCCTTGAACTTTTAAACTCACTTCATCATTTTTTTAAGCAAAAAGAATAGTATTTATTTATTCATTCATTTATTCATTCATTCATTCACTTATTTTTAAAGACTTTATTTTTTAGAGGAGTTTTAAGTTCATAGCAAAATTCAGAAGGTACAGAGATTTCCCCACGTACTCTCTGCCCCCACACATACATAATGACATCATCATCACCCAGAGACCATAGTTTACCTTAGGCTTCACTCTTCATGTTCTACATTCTATGGGTTTTGACAAATATATAATGACATGTACCCATTATTATGGTATTATATTTTCACACCTTAAAAATCCTCTTTGTTTTGCCTATTCATCCCTCCCTATCTCACAAGCCCTGGCAACCACTTATAGTTTTGCCTTTTCCAGAAAGTCACATAGTTGGAAATCATACCGTATGTAGCATTTTCAGATTGGCTTATTTTACTCAGTGAGATGCATTTAATAAATTTTCTCCATGTCTTTATAACTCATTTCTTTTATACATGGTCTGGATATACCACAGTTTATTTATCCATTCACCTACTGAAGGACATTGTGGATGCTTCCAAATTTTAGCAATTGTGAATGAAGCTGCTATAAACATCTATGTACAACTTTTGGTGTGGATATAAAACTTCATTTCCTTTGGGTAAATATCAAGGGGCATGATTGCTGGATCATATAGTAAGAATATGTTTAGTTTTGTAAGAAACCACCAAACGGGCGCCTGGGTGGCTCAGTAAGTTAAGCGTCTGCCTTCTGCTCAGGTCATGATCCCAGGGTCTTGGGATTGAGCCCCATCGGGCTCCCTGCTCGGCGGGAAGCCTGCTTCTCCCTCTGCCTGCCACTCCCCCTGCTTGTGAGCTCTCTCTCTCTGACAAATAAATAAACTCTTAAAAAAAAAAAAAGAAAGAAAGAAAAGAAACCACCAAACTATCTTCCAAAGTGTCTGTACCATTTTGTATTTCCACTGGCAATATTTAACACTTCTATTGCTCACATCTTCACCCACATTGGATGTTGTCAGTGTTCTAGATTTTGGCCATTCTAATAGGTTATACAATGTTATCTCGTTGTTTTAATTTGCATTTCCCTGATGACATATGATGTGAGCTTCTCCTCATATGTTTGTTTGCCACCTGTAAATCTTCTTTGGTGAAGTATCTGTTAAGGTCTTTTGCCCATTTTTAAAATTAGGTGTTTTTTTTATGGTTAAGTTTTAGGAGTTCTTTATATATTTTGGGTAACAGTGCTTTTTCAGGTGTGTCTTTTGCAAGTATTTTCTACCAGCCTGGCTTCATTATTTTGAAATATGAAAAATATGAACCAATATTATAAGAAAGACAAAAATCACTCATAGTCCCCTATTTAAAAATTATATAAAATGAAATTCTCCCTTCTTCCTTGTTCTGGTTTATCAAGAATCACTATTTTTACCGGAGAAAAAAACTTTTTAAAATAAAAGATTTACTTATTTAAATCACTTTCTAAGCTCCTAGAAGTTGATTTCTATCTTCTCATACACATTTTCGTCAAGATGAAACAGTCTATATTTCCTCTATATCATTACTTTAGAATTGAAGCAATTTCTTTTTTTTTAAATTTTTTAAAAATTTATTTATTTGAGAGAGAGTGAGAGAGAGAAAGAGAGAGAGCATGAGCAGGGCAGAAGGAGAGGGAGAAGCAGGCTCCCTGCAACGCGGAACTCAATCCCAGGACCCTGGGATCATGACCTGAGCCGAAGGCAGATGTTTAACCAACGGAGGCACCCAGGCGCCCGTTAGTGAAGCAATGTCTTAATAAAATTCTTCTTTCAAGTACATGATAGGCCATGTGAAGCTCCTGGGCCCAGGAGCACAAAGCCTTTATGTTGCTGCAGCAGTGGTAATCCCTGAGAAGTATATGTCCCCTTTCTAGACACTGGCAAAGTCTGTACAAGTAGACAGCAATGCCAGGGCACAACTATCAGGGTCTCAATGCCTGAGGAAAAATCAGATTATTTTCTTTATTGAAGTAGCATATTTGGTAAAAACAACACCGGATATGGGATCAGAAAGACCTTGATTCAAACTCCAGTTTCACATTTTAAGATCCAGTGTATTCCACCATAAATGGAAATAGTACTCCCTTCAATGTTGTATTGAGGACTAATGAATTAATTATAATGAAAGGTGCCTGCCCCACAGTAAATACTCAATGTATGTAAGCTTCCTTTTTTAAAAAAAATTTTTTTTAATTTTATTTTAATTCACTTAGTTAACATGCAGTGTTATATTCGTTTCAGGTTTACAATAGAGTGATTCAACGATTCCATACAGAACCCAGTCCTCATCATGACAACTGCACTCCTTAATCCCCATCACCTATTTCACCCATCCCCCCACTCACCTCCCCTCTGGTGACCATCAGTTTGCTCTCTAGAGTTAACAGTCTGCTTCTTGGTTTGCTTTTCTCTCTCTCTCTTTCTCCTCTTTACTCATTTGTTTCATTTCTTAAATTCCATATATGGGTGAAATCATATGGTATTTTTCTTTCTCTGACTGACTTATTTCACTTAGCATTATACCCTCTAGTTCCATCCAAGTTGTTGCAAATGGCAAGATTTCCTTCCTTTTTTATGGCTGAATAATATTTCATTGTGTATACATATATGGTTTATATGTATACATATATACTATATATATATACACACACACACACACACACACACACACACACCACACCTTCTTTATCCATTCATCAATCAATGGATGCTTGGGCTGCTTCCATATCTTGGCTATTGTAAATAATGCTGTAATAAACATAAGGGTGCATACATCCTTCTGAATTAGTGTTTTTGTATCTTTTGGGTAAATACCTTGTAGTGCCATTGCTGGATTATATGGTAGTTCTATTTTTAACTTTTTTTTTTTTTTAATTTTTTTTTTTTTTAAGATTTTATTAATTTATTTGCGAGAGAGAGAATGAGAGAGAGCACGAGAGGGAGGAGGGTCAGAGGGAGAAGTAGACTCCCTGCTGAGCAGGGAGCCCGATGCGGGACTCGATCCCGGGACTCCAGGATCATGACCTGAGCCGAAGGCAGTCGCTTAACCGACTGAGCCACCCAGGCGCCCTCTATTTTTAACTTTTTGAGGAAACTCCATACTGTTTTCTATAGTGGCCGCAGCAGCCTGCATTCCCACGAACAGTGCAAAAGGGTTGCTTTTTCTCCACATCCTTGCCAACACCTGTTGTTTCTTGTGGTGTTGATCTTAGCCATTCTGACAGGTGTGACGTGATATCTCATTGTAGTTTGGATTTGCATTTCCCTGATGGTAAGTGATGAACATCTTTTCATGTGTCTGTTGGCCATCTGGATGTCTTCTTTGGAGAAATGTCTGTTAACGTCTTCTGCCCATTTCTAAATTGGATTATTTGTTTTTTGGGTGTTGATTTTTGAAGTTCTTTTTTTTTTGTTAAGAGAGAGAGAGGGGAAGCAGGAGCAGGGTGAGGGGAGGGAGCAGAGGGACAGGGAGAGAGAGAGAATCTTAAGCAGGCTCCATGTACGTGGGGCTCCATCTCATGACACTGAGATCATGACTTGAGCCAAAATCAACAGTCAGATGCTTAACTGATAGAGCCATCCAGGCGCCCTGAGAAGTCCTTTATATATTTTGGATACTAACCCTTTATAGGATATGTCATTTACAAATATCTTCTCCCATTCTGTGGGTTGCCTTTTAGTTTTGTTGAGTGTTGGCTTAGCTGTGCACAAGCTTTTTATTTTGATGTAGTCCCAATAGTTTATTTCTGCTTTTGTTTCCCTTGCCTCAGGAGACATATCCAGAAAGAAGTTGTTACAGCTGAGGTCAAAGAGGTTACTGCTTGTGTTCTTCTCTAGGATTTTTATGGTTTCAGGTCTCACATTTAGGTCCTTAACCATTTTGAATTTATTTTTGTGTATGGTATAAGAAGGTGGTCCAGTTTCATTCTCTTGTATGTTGCTGTCCAGTTTAACCAACACCATTTGTTGAAGAGACTGTCCTTTTCCCATGGGATAGTTTTTCCTGCTTTGTCAAGGATTAATTGACCATATAGTTGTGGGTTTTCTATTCTGTTCTATTGGTATGTGTGTCTGTTTTTGTGCCAGTACCATACTGTTTTGATCACTACAGCTTTGTAATATAACTTGAAGTCTGGAATTATGATGCCTTCAGCTCTTTTTTTCTTTTTCAATGTTGCTTTGGCTATTTGGGGTCTTTTGTGGTTCCACATACATTTTAGAATTGTTTGTTCTAGTTCTGTGAAAAATGCTGTTGGTATTTTGATAGGGATTGCATCAAATATGTAGATTGGGTAGTATAGACATTTTAACAATATTTTTCTTCTAATCCATGAGCACTGAATGTCTTTCCATTTCTTTGCATTGTTTTCAATGTCTTTCATCAGTGTTTTATAGCTTTCAGGGTAAAAAAGGTCTTTCAACTCTGGATAGGTCTATTCCTAGCTATCTTATGGTTTTTGGTGCAATGTAAATGGGACTGATTTGTTGAATTCTCTTTCTGCTGCTTCATTATTGGTGTATAAAAATGCAACAGATTTCTACACATTGATTTTGTATCCTGTGACTTCACCAAATTCATTTATCAGTTCTAACAGTTTTTTAGTCAGTCTTTTGGATTTTCTATATAAAGCATCATGTCATCTGCAAATAGTGAAAATTTGACTTCTTTCTTGCTGATTTGGATGCATTTATTTTTGTAGTCTGATTGGTGTGGCTAGGACTTCCAGTACCATGTTGAATAAAAGTGGTGAGAGTGGACATCCTCGTGTTGTTCCTGACCTTAAAAAAAAAAGGCTCTCAGTTTTTCCCCATTAAGGATGATGCTAGTTGTGGGTTTTTCATATATGGCCTTTATTATGTTGAGGTATGCTCCCTCTAAACTACTTTGTTGAGGGTTTTTATCATGAATGGATATTGTACTTTGTCAAGTACATTTTCTTTGTCTATTGAAATGATCATATAGTTTTTATCCTTTCTCTTATTGATATGATCAATCATTGATTGATTTGAGAATACTGAACCACCTTGCAACCCAGGAATGAATCCCACTTAATGTGGTAAATGATTTTTTTAATGTATTGTTGGATTTGGTTTGTTAGTATTTTGTTGAGGATTTTTGCCTCTGTGCTCATGAGGGATATTAAAAAAGTGGTATCCATCTGGTTTTGGCATCAGGATAATGTTGGCCTCAAAGAATGAATTTGGAAGGTTTCCTTCCTCTTCTATTTTTTGGAATAGTTTGAGGAGAATAGGTATTAACTCTTCTTTAAAAGTTTGGTAAAATTTTTAGTAAAATTTGCCTGTGAAGCCATCTGATCCTGGACTTTTGTGTGTTGGGCGTTTTTTGATTACTGATTAAGTTTCCCTGCTTGTTATCAGTCTTTTCAAATTTTCTATTCCTTCCTGTTTCAGTTTTGGTAATTTTATGTTTCTAGGAACTTATCCATTTCCTCTAGGTTGTCCAATTTGTTGGCATATAGTTTTTCATAATATTCTCTTATAATTGTTTATATTTCTGTGGTGTTGGCTATTTCTCCTTTTTCATTTGTGATTTTATTTATTTGACTCCTTTCTCTTTTTTCCTTGATAAGTCTGGCTACAACTTACCAATTTTATTGATTTTTTCAGAGAACCAGCTCCTGGTTTCATTGATCTGTTCTATTGCTTTTTTAGTTCCTATATCATTTATTTCTGCTCTAATCTTTATTATGTCCTTCCTTCTGTTGGTTTTAGGTTTTGTTTGTTGTTCTTTTCCTAGCTTCTTTAGGTGCAAGGTTGGGTTGTTTGAGATTTTTCTTGCTTCCTGAGGTAGGCCTGTATTGCTATAAACTTCCCTCTTACAACCACTTTTGCTGCCTCCCAAAGGTTTTGGACCATTGTGTTTTCATTTTCATTTGTTTCCGTGTACTTTTTAAATTTCTTCTTTTATTTCCTGGTTGATCCATTCATTGTTTAGTAGCATGTTATTTAACCTCCATGTATTTGTGGTCTTTTCAGATTTTTTTCTTGTGGTTGTTTTCTAGTTTCATTGTGTTGTCAGAAAAGATACATGTAGGACTTCGATCTTATTGAATTTGTTGAGGCTGGTTTTGTGGGCTAATATGTGATCTATTCTGGAGAACATTCCATGTGCACTTGAAAATAGTGTGTATTTTGCTGTTTTTGGATGGAATGTCCTGAATATATCTGTGAAATACATCTGGGGCCAGTGTGTCATTCAAAGCCATCGTTTCCTTATTGATATTCCATTTAGATGATCTGTCCATTGATGTAAATAGGGTGTTAAAGTCCCCTACTGTTATTGTATTATTATTGATTAGTTTCTTTAGGTTTGTTATTAACTGTTTTATGTGTTTGGGTACTTCTATGTTGGGTGCATAAATATTTACAGTTATTATATCTTCTTGTTGGATTGCCCCCTTTATTATTATATAGTGTCCTTCTTTGTCTCTTGTTACAGTCTCTGTTTTAAAGTCTATTTTGTCCGACACAAATATTGCTACTCTGGCTTTCTTTTGACATCCACTTGCATGATAGACGTTTCTCCATCCCCTTACTTTCAATCTGCAGGTGTCTTTAGATCTAAAATGAATCTCTTGTAGGCAGCATATAGATAGGCCTTGTTTTTTAATCCATTCTGTCAACTTATGTCTTTGAATGGGAGTGTTCAGTTGATTTACATTCAAAGTTATTATTGATAGATATGTATTTACTGCCATTTTATTGTTTTACAGTTGTTTCTGAAGATATTCTCTGATTCTTTCTCTCTTTGATGTTTTGCTGATTTTCTTCAGTGATATATTTGGATTTCTTTCTCTTTATTCTTTGCATGTTTATTAGTGGTTTTTGATATATGGTTACCATTAGGTTTGTATATATCCTCTTTTGCATATAGCAGTCTATATTAAGTTGATGGTCATTTAAGTTTGAACTCATTCTTTTCCCCATCCCTCCCCACATTTTAGGTATATATTATATTTTTTTAAAGATTTTTTATTGATTCATTTGAAAGGGAGAGAGACAGAGAGAACACAAGCAAAGGGAGAGGCAGGGGCAGAGGGAGAAGCAGACTCCCTGCTGAGCTGGGAGCCTAACGTGGGGCTCAATCCCAGGACCTGGAGATCATGACCTGAGCTGAAGGCAGATGCTTAACCATCGGAACCACCCAGGAACCCTGGGATATATTAAATTTTGTATCTTTTTTTGTGAGTTTATTGACTTTGTACAGAAATATTCATTTTTACTGCTTTTGTGTTGCAAGTTCCCTTTTTAAGATCAAGATTACATATACAGACCACTAATAACTATACATTTACTTTGAAAGATGTACTGTTTGCTTGTAATTATTGTTGGGAAATCAGAACATGTTGATGGATTCATCATTCAACAAATACCTACAATATACCTATAAAACACTTTGTACTAGGAAGCAAGTGGTGAGCCAGACCATTTGTGTAATATGAGACTGCAGTCCTCTAGACTTTTAACTTGATACTATCCATCGTGGAACCTTGAAAGGTCAGCAGGACCATGGTAGTTATTCTCACCAAAATTTGCATGTTAAAAGCAGTATTAATGACAGTAACATGGCAGAAGAGTCTCGTCTCTTCAGAAAGCACTACAGCCTTTCAATTCACAAACAGTAGCTTCACACAAGAGATCATCTACCTAGTCTATGTCAGGCACGAGAATGCAATGGTGAATAAGGCCTGGCTTCTGCCTTCAATAAGCATAAGGTGACGTAGGGGTGACAGTAACTACAGCCTAGCCTGGTACTCCATGCTCATATGTTGCAAAAGTAACACCATTCTCTGTAATTAATGTCTAGAGTTGGAATCTTGAAACTCACTCTATAAAAATATTTCCAGTGGTTTCCTATTCCTTTATTCTAAAGTTAGAAATCTTTCTCTCTATTCCATACCTACTGTGTGGCTTTCATACCTATTTATGGCAAACCAAAGTAGGAACAGCTTTTGCTATCGCAATACACAAATGTATATACACACATATATAAATAAAATATGGAAGCAAATTTGATTTGACAGTTTTACAAAGAACAGTATATCCTAAGTTTTATTCTATTTCATGTGTTTAAATCTGATAGCAGCTCACCAAATTGATTTCATGACCCACTAATGGAAGTTTGAAATTAGTGGCCTAATGACTTCAAGATGATTTCTATCAACTTCCTCTGTCTTATCCCCCCACCCTCCCCTTTTCTTTCTATGCTATGGCCACACTGTTTTCTTTCTTTTCTTCAATGGTGTCATACTCTTGTCCACTCAGGGCTGTAACCTACCACTTCTCTCCGTCCATTTACTCAACAAATATTTAAGGCATAACTCCTGCATGTCAAGCACTATTCCAGTGTCTGGAGAGGCAAAAATGAAATGAACTCTCTCTCTCTCTTTTTTTTTTTTTTTAACAAAAAGCAGAACTGATATTTCAGAAGAGAAGAGACTAGTACTCAAGATGTTTAGAGGAAATGTGTTGCTGGTGCCCAAAGTTTGGTGTCAGCAACTTTCTTTCCTCTTCTCATTTCCAGCAACTCCATTCATAATCACTGTGCTCACCACCTAACTCCTCACTATTCGCCACCACTGTTACTCCTGTGTCCTGCAGCAAGATCTGGATAGAGGCACCCCCAATGTTAAAACCAAAAGCAGGAAATAGGTTTATGATAGTTAACTGTCCATGTCCATTAGGTTAGACATTAAAAGGTAAATAGATAGTAAACAAACATAACTCATGGCAGTTAATCCTGGAGCAACATGCTTTTGCACTTTAAATCCATTCAGGGCTATGTCTTCTCCAACCTTGGTGAAACCTCGATCAGCCTCAGAATGTTTCTATTAAAAACTGAGGTATATATACATATATAATTTCTAAATGTACATATTTAGAAATTAAAATGCTAGGCCCATGTATTCATCCAAAATTAAACTTGATTTAGAGTTGAAGTTTTCTCCTCCCTAAACTAGAGCCTATAGGGAAAGATAAGGCCATTGGCTTTTCTCCACCTCTGTCTACAGTCTAACCCTTCTAACTCGTGAACGCTGGTTTTTATCCCCTCATGGCTGGAGAAGGCTGGCAAAGATACAGGAGCAAAAAACTTACTACTTCACTGTACTATCATAAGCAGGCTTTGTGATCTCTGGGCCTGGAATATATTAAAGCCGATTCTTTATCTCATAAATAGATGCTTTTGTGAATTCTTCTGAGATACTCTACTTTCAAGATCTCTTCCTTGTATTTTCTGGCATGTAGCAATGCATCTCTATTGTAGCTGGAGGCTTGCACCTTCTTCTAAGCCCCCATGCATCCTGTGGTCTACGTCCACAGGTCTTCTGAGGTTCGTTCACTCTACCAGACAAAACCCCTGTATAGGATTTAAGATCCTTTCCCACGGTCCTCTTCAGTCCACAGAGAACACTCGTAACTGTTCCTTTCTTCAACAGACTGAGAATGCAGTGGCTTCCCAAATGAAACTCTCTATTCTGCTACCTATGCCCCTTTATGTTTCTCAAGTCTGACTAGACACCAGCCTATGGAGGAGACACATAGTAAACTCTCTGATAAATTTCTGAGTAGTCTCTTTGAGGGCCCCTGTCTTGATTGGGGGTTAGGAGGTATATTCCTCCCAGATCTCCTCACCAAAGGAAGGATTCTACTCCAAGCAGTTCTCTCCAAAACAAACAAACAAACAACAAGAACACAAAACTCTCCAAGTCCTCCCCACATCTCTACTGTGTGAAGTAGGTAGTAAGTTAGTATGTTATTTTAAAGTTAAATACTGTTCTTGTCCACCTGCTTTTTTCCAAAATGTAAAAGGATAGGCTGTATCACAACCTATTTTAGTTTTTGATATCTTAGGTCTTATATCTTAGAGTCTTGACCAAAGCTTCCACTTTAAAGTTTCTCTTTAAAGTTTCATACATAGGTGTGCCAACTTCCAAAATGGCAGAATGAGGAACTTGGGAAATCCTCTTTCTAAAAAGCAGATTGAGCTGGTCAGAGTTCTAAACAACTCTGGAAACTAACTGGAGGACATAGAACACATGAAAAGCACTTATTTTTTTAAAAAAATCTACTAAATCTCTGGTCAATGGTATTGTAATAGCATTATCTGGTGACAGCTGGAGCCACACTTGTGAGCGCAGCACAACACACAGACGTGTTGAATCACTATGTTATACACCGGAAACTAATGTAACACTGTGTATCAACTACACTTCAATTTTGTAAAAAAATCGATTACATCTCAGTAAGAGCAATGAGAATCTGTGACATTTTAGCAAGAAGTTGCTCCTACCATCCTCCAGCTCCTCAGCATAGAAGTTCTAGCTGGGAAGATAGGGCAGTCCTGAGGGTTTATAGCTCTGTTGTCCTTCTGTTTGGGGGAGAGAGGAGGTAACTGTTATTTGGAACAAAGCTTGGAAAGTTCCATGCCCAGAGATGTTGTCAAAAACAATAGAGATACAGTAGCAAACAATGTAGGACGTTTAATGCTAGCATCAGGCCATACTGGTTGGGTGAGCAACCAATCTGCAGACCATTCAGAAATGTAGTAAGATTGGGAGGAGGAGATAAGCAAAGAGCACGTTGCTGAGGCACACTTATTCCCGGTCTGGAAGGCTGTGTGTAAATGCAAGGCTGCATCTCCTCTGAAGAAAGCTGAGAGGACTTAGCAAAATACTCCCCAAAAGTGAGGCCTTGCAAAATGCAGAAAGCAAAAACCAGGGAGAACTTGTAATTTCTCTGTATTTGAAAGTATTCCCCCAGGCCACATAATGATTAAACAGCAAAAGGTAGACTTACTTGTTCAAGATGCCTAAGTTAACCTTTGGCTATCACTGGCTGACAGCAAAACTATGCTAACCCAGGGGCAGGGCTTAGGAAACCAGGCTTAAAAATAAAAATGAAAAGTGAAAACTGAGCTAACACATCAGAGTATCAGAGTCTGAACCCGGAGGGGAAGACTCCCTCGAACAAGCTGAAGAAGTTGCTAGAACAAACAGCAGCACTAACCCAGAGGAAGGATGAGATTCCATAGGTGCTACAATATCTAACCTGAAAGTTTCAGTTTTCAACAATAGAAACAAAACAAAACAAACAAACCCAGGAAAATGTAAACCAGACACAGGAAAGAAAAGCAACCAATAATAACTATCTCTGAGGGACTCCAGATTATGAACCTAACAGACAAATACTTCACAGCGTCTGTTACACACATGTTCACAGAACTAAAGGAAACCAGAAAGAATGGAAGGAAAGTATGACACTGTAACATAGCAATGAAGAGGTGTAGACATTAGAAAAAATAACCAAGTGGAAATTCTGGCGTTAAAACATAACTGAAATGAAAAATTCACTACAGAGGATAAACAGCACATTTAAGCTTTCAGAAAATTTAAAGATGCATGAATAGAGATTATTCAATCTGAAGAACAGAAAGAAAAATAAAAAGAATGAAGAAAAATGAACAAAGCCTTAAAGCCTGGGGGACAACATCAAGCATACTAATCTGTAAATGGAATCTCAGCAGAGAAGAGAGAAAAAAAAAAAAAAGGGAAAGAAAAAATATTTGAAGAAATGATGGCTGAAAATTCCCCAAATTTCATTAAAACCATGTCAAAAAGCTCAACCAATTGCAAGTTGGAGAAATACAAAGAGATTCAAACCTACACACATCATAGTCAATCTGTTGAGAATCCAAGACAAAATCTTAGAAGTCACAAGAGAAAAAAGGTTCATTGTGTATAAGGTAACTACAATAAGATTAAAATCTGACCTCTCATCGGAACAGAGGCTTGAAGGCAGTGTGAGGACATATTTGAAATGCTGAAAGAACAAAACTATTAACCAAGAATATTATATCCAACAAAATCAAGAGAAATAAAGACATTCCTGCATCAGTAAAGCCTGGAAGGATTTTTTGCTGGAGAAAAGCATTCACGGGAATAGTAAGGAAAGCTTTGGTTGGAAAGAAGTGATGCCAGACAGTAACTCAAATCCACACAAACAAACTGAGAGCCTATAAATCATATAAACAATTTTACAAGATAGCAAAAATACAGCTTTCTATTTTCTTCTCTTACTGATTTAGAAGCCAATTGCATTAAAATAATAATTATAAAATTGTATTGTTGGCCTTATTTAAAGATGTCATATATAGGGACGCCTGGGTGGCTCAGTCAGTGAAGCATCTGCCTTGAGCTCAGGTCACGATCCCGGGGTCCTGGGATTGAGTCCCATATAGGGCTCCTTGCTCAGCGGGGAGCCTGCTTCTCCCTCTGCCTGCCGCTCCCCCTGCTTGCGCTGTCTCTCTCTCTCTCTGACAAATAAATAAATAAAATCTTAAAAAAAATTTTTTTTTAATTTTTTTAAAAGATGTTATAAATATGCAAATAATAGTCCAAAAGATGGGGGAGGATATGCAGCTGTAATGGAGTAAGGATATAATACCAGATGGTAATTGATATAAAATATTCTATATAGTTTTTCTCTTTTTTTCTCTAAGCTTTTTTAAAAGACACTGAATGAATAAAGCAATCAGTCACAATACTGTATTATTGGGCTTATAACAATATACAGACTTAATATGTATGATAATAATTGCACAAAGGAGGACTGGAACTACAGTAGAGCAAAGTTTCTATATTTTACCTGAATTAAGTTATTATTTATGTAAAGTAGATTATAATAAATTAAGGTACATCTAGAAATAATTCTTAGAGAGAAAGCACTACAAAAATCAGTCAAAAATATAGTTAACGTATCAACAAAGGAACTGAAATGGTCCACTGGAAACTATCTGCCTAACACAAGGAAATACAGGAACAACAAAGAAATGAGACATATAGAAAACTGAAAGCAAAATGGCAGATGGAAATGTAACCATAACTATAACAACATTAAATGTGAGTGGATTTAACACTCCAATCAAAAGGCAGAGATTGTCAGTCTGGAGAAAACCGAATACATGCAAAAGAACAATGAAATTCAAATAGGATTTGTAGTTTAGTTAATAGCTTTATACCGATGTCAGTTTCTTGATTTTGATGATGTACTATAGTTATGTAAAATGTTACACTGGGGAAATCTAGCTAAAGGGTATATGGGAACTCTGTGATATTTTTGCAATTTCTTACCTTAAATTATTTCAAAATCAAAAAGTTATTTAAAAATCCAATACATGTGGATGGATCTAATTTATATGGGCAATTTTCATTCCAAAGTTAAGTTCTAAAGAAGTAACAAAACAGTCATAGGGGAAAACTGACTAACGTTTACTTTCTTCAGGGTAAAATTACTGGTCATTATTGTTAAGACAGTGACAGCATTTTCACTTCCAGTTACAAATAGGCATCCTTTCACCCTTTTTTCCCCCCTAGTAGTAGTACTAGTAGATATTTTAGCTTTTTGTGAAATTAAAGCATTCTGTCCAGCTAGCCACATTAAACACTGGGAAAATGTTTTTTCCCCCACAACTGTCTCAGTCCTGGAAATCTTATTTCAACTAGGTTGCACAACCATTATCATGAATGCTCATAAAACAGTAGTTTGGGGGGGGTTGTGTTTTGTTTTTATAACTAAGCTGAGTGACCAGTCTTGGTGAGTATATACAGTCTTTTAAGTCTGAAGAGAGAGACAGAAAGCTCATGTTTTCTTTAATTTCTTTCTTTAGTTTGTTTTTTTTGGCTGCCCTGTCATTAGAAACTTTCTGGAACATTAACGAGAGGGGAATTTGGATACGCTTTTTAACATACTTGCCTGTGCAATGCAACTTTTGGCTTTCCATGAATGCTTAATAGTGTGTGGTCTGTCCAAAACCCTCTTAGTCATGTTGTCAGGACAAGACGGGCTTCTCTGGGAAAAGTGAGCAAGAACCAGAAACACAGACTGGAGTGCTTTGTCAATTCTCTTTCCTGCATAGAGCGATAGGACAACAGGAAGAGAAGGCGCTATTACTAGGTTTGTGGCATCTGTTGGAAATAAGGATAGAAAAGCAAAGGATCCTCTTCTCTTTCCTGTCATTTCATTGTGTAACAGAACACAGGAGGTAATAAGGGGCTCAGCACAAAAAGTGGGAGCAGGCTTCCCTGCCGGAGCCCAACTGATCTAAGTTCAAGCTTGTCTCCTCCTTTCTCTGACTGTAGGATCCTGATCCTCCGTTTCCTTAACTGTAAAGCGGGGGAAATGGCCCCCACACCTCACGGAGGCAGTCGGATGATGAAATGAAAGAATGTATGTCAATCATCAAGCACAGTACCCAGCAGGTCATAACTACACAAAATTATCATTTTGTTATTATTGTTGTTGCTTATGAAACTGGTGCTTTTCCCCCCAGATTGCTCCAATTTCCTGAGATTTATTTGGCTCTTTGGAAATTTCTAAGAAATTCAAGTAGGCAAATTTGTTAAGCACCTCGTATAAAGACTGTACATTTTCATACTCAACAATGAGTTTTATTTTTTATTTATTTTTTTAAAGATTTTATTTATTGGGGCGCCTGGGTGGCTCAGTTGTTATGCGTCTGCCTTCGGCTCAGGTCATGATCCCTGGGCCCTGGGATTGAGCCCCACAGTGGGCTCCTTGTTTGGTGGGAAGCCTGCTTGTCCCTCTCTCACTCCCCCTGTGTGTGTTCCCTCTCTCACTGTGTCTCTCTCTGTCAAATAAATAATAAGATCTTTAAAAAAAAAAGATTTTATTTATTTATTTGAAAGAGAAAGAGAGCACACAAGCAGGAGAAGAGCAGGCAGAGGGAGAGGGAGAAGCAGGCTCCCCGCTCAGCAGGGAGATGCAGGGATGCAGGGCTCCATCCCAAGACCCTGGGATCATAACTTGAGCTGAAGGCAGACGCTTAACTGCCTGAGCCACCCAGGCCCCCTCAACATGAGTTTTAATAGAGATTAAGAAACACTTCTGTTTCTGATCTGAAATACTGGGCCACTTACTTGTCTGCTTCCAAACTCAAAGCTTTCTCCATTACGCTGGAGATAGAAAGAGGTTCCAAAGGCAAAAAGAGCAGTGCACTAGTGTTCCCATCATCTTCATTGTTGTATAGATATATAGTCACAATGGCATGACTAAAGTTTTAAATTTTTGGATTATTTTGCTGGAACTTTTTTAAAACTTGGGCTAAGCAAAGAGTTTGCTATCATCAACAGGCACAGAGAAATAAACAACAGGAATTAAGATAAGTAAATGAGCTGCTTTGTATTAGAAATGTCTCTCAAGCCATATTCTCAGTTTAGTATGGAAAACCTGTTAAGAGAACTTCCCTATTCCCAAGGAAATCTAAAAGCATGCCACCAGATACAAAGACGCAGATTAATTAACTATGTCTGTTTCCTAAGAGAGGAACCCAGTGGTATGGGACTTGCCTTCTAGATCCCACAGAGAGATACCCAGTCCCTGTGGCTAATGTCCATGCTATTCCTTTTGAATTGACTTTTTCTGCTGTTTTTATTCCTAGGTCTCTGGCACTGCTTCTTTCTCTCTCAAATTTCTATTACTGAAAGGTCATTATTTAAACAGACAATTAGGGATGCCTGGGTGGCTCAGTTGGTTAAGCATCTGCCTTCAGCTCAGGTCATGATCCCAGAGTCCTGGGATCGAGCCCCGCATCGGGCTCCCTGCTCAGCGGGGAGTCTGCTTCTCCCTCTACCTGCTGCTCCCCCCGCTTGCTCACGCTCTCTCTCTCTCTCTCATTCTCTGACAAATAAATAAATAAAATCTTTAAAAATTAAAAAAAAAATAACCAGACAAGTATATATGGAATACCTACTAGGGTTTCAGAGAAGGAAGAGTCAAGTGGTTTCAAATAGAAAAAAAGGCTTGACAGAAAAGGTGAATAACTAAGCTGGTACTTGAACTCATGATCAAGCTTCGATCCATAGAAAGGGGAAATGGAAACACTTCCACTCTGTCCAACCTCAGGCTCCCCTGGTGCTGCTCCCCTGTCCTCTCACCGTCTCTGCCTGTCCTTCAGGGTTCTGCCATAAACTTACTCTCTGAAGTAAACTCTTTATCTACCAGGTTAGGACCCCTGTATTTCTTCTTGATATCTCTCACCACACTGTTATACATTACATTTCCATTACACGCAGCGTATGCATCCCCTCACTGTGCGCAACATAAGGCAAGTTCTATCTCCTTCTCCCTGTATTCCTGTTGGGCCCCAGATGATCACTCAATTACTAGGAACTGAAGAGATGAATGAACAAACTTGGGAATTTGTATGGTGTATGGGGGCGGGGTGGGGGGAACCACAGAGAAGGTCTTGTATTGAGAAATAATCAAGGGGAAGCAAAGCCTATTTATAGATCCTAGAATGACAAACTGCAAGATATCTTAGCAATTGCTAATTTGCTTACTTAATTTTAAAAGTTCGCATTCATTAAACATTTCCTAGGGGCCAGGTACCGTGCTAAGTGATTTGTATACACCACCTCATTTCATTTTCATAATAAGAGAGGGATTATTATCATCATTTTAGAGATTAAAAAAAAAAGTAACCTTTAGAAAGGTTAAGTGATTTGCCTAATTGACAACTTAAATGGAGGCGGACAGTCTCCCTTACCATGCTCTACAAGAGAACACAGTCTTCCAGGAAGACTAAGAAACTTGCCCAGGTCAGCTGGGTTCACAGGGGCTGAGCTGGCCCTAGAATCCTGACCTTCGGCCTCCTATCAAATTCTTTCTTTCTATACCATTCTGCCACTCCATAAAAGGCCCCGAAGGACAGATAGACATTCGGAGACATTATATAATAAGCAACAGCCTATGAGAGAATCTTAGCAGGGAGATGACATGATGGAAGGGACACTTTGTATTAGTTTGCTAGGGCTACTGTAATGAAATGCCACAGAGGAGGTGGCTTAAACAAACAGAAACTTATTTTCTCACAGTTCTAGAGGCTGGAAGTCTAAGATGGATGTGTTGGCAGGTTTGCTTTTTTCTGATGCCTCTCTCATTGGCTTACAGATCGCCACCTCTCCCCATGTCCTCACACAGTCTTTCCTCTGTGCCCACACATCCCTGGTGTCTCTATGTGTGTCCAAATTTCTTCTTCTTATAAGGAACCCAGTCAGATTGGATTAAGAGCCATCCTAAGGGCATCATTTTAGCTTTATCACCTCTTTAATGGCCCTATCTCTGAATGCAGACACATTCTGAGATATGGAGGTTAGAGCTTCAACATATCAATGGAGGGGGAGCACAATTTCATCTAAAACACACCAATAATATTGGGACGCCTGGGTGGCTCAGTTGGTTAAGTGTCTGCCTTCGGCTCAGGTCATGATCCCAGGGTCCTGGGATCGAGCCCCGCATTGGGATCCCTGCTCTTTGGGGAGCCTGCTTCTCCCTCTCCCTCTGCCTGCTGCTCCCCCCTGCTTGTGCTCTCTCTCTCTCTGACAAATAAATAAAATCTATCAAAAAAAACAAAAAACACCAATAATATAAACATAGCAGTTAAATAAAGAAGCATACAATTGTTAATGGAAAAATGTGGTGTTGAGGAGGCATGGACACAACCAGCCGGAGGTCAGATGTGATAGGAAATGCACCTAAACTAGAGTTGTGGATGTGATAGAGGAAAGACCACAGCATCTCTTACATGGGCCAGCCTCCCTCATCTGGTTATTTAAAAAGAGCATGCATGTGCGTGCATATACACACACACTCTATAAATGAAACATAATACATAATAGTTTGTTCTACCCCTTCACAATTGGGAAGTACTAATCCAGGTGAACCTGTCTATTTTAAGGGCTAGGAAACTGGCTGGCCCAGTTTCACACATTGCATTACAAACAAAGCAAGAATGTCTCCTCACCCCTGAGCCAGTTTTCGACTTTTCTTTCCTTGACCATCTCGTTTGCTATTATTTTCCATTGTTTCACCTCTTGGTGGCCAAAACCAAGCCACCATTCTCACCATATTTTAAGTTCACAAAATTGGAAGAACTATTCACAACCACCACGCAGACAGAACTTCCTTGTGCAAATATATAAGCTGACGGCCAAAGATGCAAACAAACCTAGTGTAGGGGCTAAGGGCAGACTGCTCTAAAATGCGCCACTTTGGCATGTTGATTATTTTATATAAAAGTTACTTAAGAAACAGCCAATGCAAAAAGAACACTCTGACCCCCACCTCCCACCCTCCCATCCCTACCTTTGTCTCCAGAAAGCAGGAAATAAAGCTCCTAGGTGAAAGGTACCCTGCCTGTACCAGAAGGTAAAGAGATATCCTGATCACCAAGGATAGGGAATTCAAAGCTGAAAAGGTTGTATGAACAATCCTTGTTACTTTTACTAATTTAGTACCCAAGGCCAAATTAGTTTAGGAGTCCTTACTAATTGAAGCACCTAAACAGAAGTTTCTTTGTCCTGTCAATTCCTCACAGACTTATTGTCTCTGTCTAAAGAGTAAAAAAACTGCCTGTCTTGGTCATTTCTTTAGGTGTTGCTTCTACGCACATATAGTTAAACTTTGGGGCTTTTTCTCCTGTTAATCTGCCTCATGCCAATTTAATTCTTAGACCAGCTGGAAGAACTTTGAAGGGCAGAAAGAAATTTTTCCTCTCCTACACTAGTCAAGTTCACCCAGTGGGAGAAAGAGCTGAACACAGCCCCTCACTTTCAACCAGGTACTCTTTCTCTATACCCTACCACACTTCTTCCTCCCCCCTGCCCCTCACATGGTGCACAGTAGAGTCAAGATATAAATTAGAAAGAAATTAAAAACTGAATTTATATTTGGTCAAATAAAACTTTAAAAGAGTCATTTTCATCTTCTACACTTTTCTAGGTTTGAATTATAATTATAAGATCTTTACTTGCAAATACCAGATGCACTGTTTTAAAAATTCTTCTTCCCACATAAGCAGTTATGGAATAATACCACATTGACAAGTGTTAACTATATTATGTTCATTTTCAGAAAAGGTAGAATAATGTTCTATCTTTTACTTAAAAGAAACAGATAACAATGATGCACTTGGTGTTACTGCTTTTTAATTTTTTTAAAAGATTTTATTTACTTATTTGAGAGAGGGAGAGACAGAGCACGAGCAGCGGGTAGGGGTAGAGGGAGAGGGAGAAGCAGACTCCCTGCTGAGTGGGGACCCCAGGCGGGACTCGATCCCTGGCCTCTGGGATCATGACCTCAGCCGGAGGCAGATGCTTAACCGACTAAGCCACCCAGGCACCCTTACCACCTATTTAAATATACCTAATGATGTGACACAAAATGCTAGAAAAAAAAATGTTTTGAGAAGCATATTTACTTCTACAGCTTTCTCTCTCCAGACTAGACAGTCTACAAAAATGCTCCCCTAGGGAATGTTTGTGTTTTGTTGAGGGTTTCACTCCCTCCTTAATTGCTGCCTTTTTTCATGACGTACTCAAGATTGCCACAGGAGGGAAAGCCATATCTTTTCTTCTAAAGGAAACAGTCCAGGGAAAAGCCCCAGAAAAACCGTCATACTGACTTAAATATTTCATGAGAACTATTTTATTACTGAATTAAATTCTCAACACTTTGGGTTTGTTTTACTTTTCAACTAACACAATAATTATTTCAGGAAGCTAGTGAGGTTGACCTTGCAGTTAAAATAGGGATGTTGACTATGATTTTAAAGTGGAAAAAGATGACAAATAAATACAGTAGGATTGTGGAAGATCAGAGGCGCTGTACACCCACCCATCCCAGGCACTACCGGGAAGTTAAACCACTAAAGTGGAGACGAGCATTCTGCATGCCCTGGATAGTGTTACATGCAATGGGAGTTCAAATTCACCGTTCTCTTCTCAGGTTGTAAGCAGCCTTAGAAATGTGCTTCCAGATACTGTGAATGGCAATTCACTTTGGAAATAAACTGGAAACCCAGTCTTTTGCAGGAGTAAGAGCTGTGTAAAAGTGCCAGGCGGTGCGTCTGGGAAAGGTCGGAGCCAGAAGCAAACATAAATGCATTTGGCCACAAAGAGCTTCCACGCCTCACTGTACTGCCCAGCTTGACCCACACAGACTCATTGCTTCCATTCATGAAGTGCCTGGCTCCCCTAATGTTAAGAGGATTTACAAGGCCTCCTCAGTGGCTCAGTCGGTTAAGCATCTGCCTTAGGCTCAGGTCATGATCCCGGGGTCCTGGGATTGAGTCCTGCATCCGGCTCCCTGTTCAGTGGGGAGTCTGCTTCTCCCTCTCCCTCTGCCCCTCCTCTCCTTTGCTTGTGCTCTTTCTCTCTCTCTCAAATAAATAAATAAATAAACAATTTTTTTTAAAAAAAGAGAGGATTTGTGAAAAATAATGAATTTAAAAAGAACAAGATTTTCTTTCAAACTTTGAAGAAATGTTGAGTCAATATTTCAATAATATTATTTTCATTCCTGAAAAAAACATTTTGATTGTAGTAACCAGCTGTTCTCCAAACCTCTAAGGATTGAAAATGAAAAGGAAATGACTTTTAGTTGCAAAATGAAGAGTTTATGTCAGGTTGAAGAAAGAACATCCCGATAGCAAGGCTGCAGAAGAAAACCTTCTTTTCTGATGGTCATTTACTACTATTACATGTTTTAGCCATCTTTATACTATAGAGCTGTAATGGTTCAAATTCTATCAAGCATTCTCTTGAGGGAGCTGATGGTTTCCCGGAGCCTGGAGAAGTAAGCAAACACTGAGGGAAAGTGGAGGGGGGATGATAGAAGGCAGACACAGGACTTAGCTAGGCACCCCACAAACGCAGGCACACTAACTGTTAATCCAAATTTATTTTTCTAAATTTTTTTTAAAGATTTTATTTATTTATTTGACTGAGAGAGAGACAGCTAGAGAGGGAACACAAGCAGGGGGAGTGGGAGAGCGAGAAGCGGGGCTCCATCCCAGGACCCTGGGATCATGATCAAAGCTGAAGGCAGATGCTTAACACTTAAGGACTGAGCCATCCAGGTGCCCCTGTTAATCCAAATTTAAAATGACAACAACAGTTCTAGCAACTAGGACAAGAAGAAAAACAAACCCAGCATGATGGCTCCTGGAGCAGCTTCCAGCAACTGGTACAGTAGGAATTCAACAGGAGCGAAAGCAAGAAGACCCAATCCCTTCCTACTACATGCTGGAAATCAAGCCAACTTGTAACCACGCCTGCTAGTTAATAATTACCTTAGATAAAAGGATCTGTATTTGATTAGCTCATAAACTTCTATGCACTTTTGTCTTAGGTGCTTTGCTTCTGTTTTGTGTTTTTGCTCAGGGTATTGGTTGTTTATCATAAGCATTTGCTTGCTTGCTTGCTTTCAAAACTCCCACTCTAGCAGAACTCAGCCATTATAGCTTTTCTGAGTTTTCTCCTAGCATTTAGCTGGAGAACACCCACATAACCTGGCAGACTGGTTTTATTTTCGGTTCACATTCTCAACAGCCCTGGACGGGACACAGCATCTTTCTCAGTTTCTCTGTGAACTTGCATTCCCATTCTAGAAATGGCTTTCTTCTCCCGCTCATCTCTCACCATCCCTCACCGTGCCCTCTCAGAGCGGGTGACCTTATCTCCCTTCACTGAGAAAACAGCCCGAGAGGGAAGTTTCTTATCTTCCCACCACCAAATCAGCAAACTCCCTGTACTTTTGGGTTCTCCTCCTGCCACAAAGGAGGCAGAATTCCTCCTCCTGTTAGACACCTGTCCCTCATGTGGCTCTTTGGACACAAAATCCCTCTCTCTTCTGCAACTACATGATAGTCATGCCTTTCTTTTCTGCACAAAAGGACTTTCTCCTGGATGACCTGACTGGCGAGCCTGTCAGAGTCCCTCTGTTCCATATTCCTTTCCCTCCATGCCTCCATGTTTCTGCCGAGTTTACCAAGAGAGCTCTCTAGAGGGTCTGTTGCTCACACTGTATCGGGTCCCCAGACTCCTCACCTCCCATCCACCTGCCACCTTGCTTCCACTTCCTTCACACTCTGTGCCCTGCACTCCACTGAAACTGCTCTTAATCAAGATCACTGGTGACCTCCGAGTTTTCAAATGAAGTCACTTTTCTCTCCTCTGTTTGCCTGGAACCACTTTTCCTCCTTTGTGCCCATGACATCACCCTAATCCCTGGTTTTCCATCCAGCTCCCTTGGTGCTTTTTTGCAGGCTTGGGTACAAATGCTCTGCCTGGAGCCCTCAGCTTGAGCCACACCCTGCTCACTCCATTCACCTCCCACGCATGGCTTCTCATCCCTCCCAGCTCTGCTCACGTTTCACCTCAGGGAACCCTTTCCATCCTTCCCCTACCCAGGTTATTCCCAACTGTTGAAACCGAGTTGCTTCCTTTATTATCTGTTTATTGTTGGCTTAATTATTGCCTCTCTCCTCCACGAGGGAATGAACCATCCCTGCTTTATTCACCCAGGTATGCCCTAAAGGTTGCACAGTGCCTAGCAAGTAGTCAGTATGAATGAAAACTTCCTGAATTGGTGAAGGAATAAATATGTACCTAGCCCAGTGATCAACAATTCCTGGCTGATATTAGCATCTGGATTTTTTTTTTTTTTAAACCCAACAGGTAAAATTCTTAAGTGAAAGAGAGAGCACAGATTTTCTAAATTCCTTCCTATAATACCTGTTCTTTTTCTAAGTATTAAAAAAATACATTTTTTCCTAGGCACGCTATATACCATATTAATAAAAAGCTGGAAATTATTTTTTCCTCACGGAAAACTGTAATTTATACGAGGGTTCTTTTCACTCTGACAATAGTTCACAAGGTATTACTCAACCAAAGCAATCTGTCACTCTAAAACATAATTTAAACAGTAAGAATTTTTGCAAACACTGAATGGGTCTCACAAAATGGATTCTTTTATTGCTTTTCATCGACAGCAGAGGCATCATTAGTGATGAGGATAAGGAAAAAAATCCCATGTAGCTATTGTGAACTTTATGTATTTTAAATATAGATCCTTGGTAGTCACCACCTCAAAAAAAAAAAAAAGGTACCAAGTAGGGGCACCTGGGTGGCTCAGTCAATTAAGCCATCGACTCTGACTCTTGATTTCGGCTTAGGTCAGGATCTCAGGGTCTTGGGATTGAGCCCTACGTCTGGCTCTGCACAGAGTCGGCTTGGGATGGCTCTCTGCCCCTCCCCCTGCTCACACACACACACTCTCTCCCTAAATAAATAAAAATCTTAAAAAAAAAAAAGTGCCGGGCGCCTGGGTGGCTCAGTCGGTTGAGCGACTGCCTTCGGCTCAGGTCATGATCCGGGAGTCCCTGGATCGAGTCCCGCATCGGGCTCCCTGCTCGGCAGGGAGTCTGCTTCTCCCTCTGACCCTCCCCCCTCTCATGTGCTCTCTCTCTCATTCTCTCTCTCAAATAAATAAATAAAATCTTAAAAAAAAAAAAAAAAAGTACCAAATAGTAGATTATAAGTAACCATCTTAAGAGAGTGCAATTAAATTTTTAACCCAGAAACCTCTTTAAATTAGAATGTTTGCTATGTGGAATCTTCCTGAAGTAAGTTACTAACATCTTCTTCTAAGGATCAAGGATCTAACAATACTTTGGTGTCATTACCTGAACATGAATTCTCATTATATATTGAAAGTAGTGATTTAGAAGACTGTGTCATGAACTGTGGGAATACTCTACCGTTATCTCTTTAAGATCTAAGTTCGTGACTTCAATCAATTTTAAATTCATCTGCCTCTTCCTCATGACAGTTGAATGGAAAGGAACACAATACCTGTTTGAGGTTTGTGGTATATATAACAAGGGACTGATGGATATTAACAAATCTTAATTACAGATGCAGGTGTCTGTACAGCATGTCCTCATAAGTACATGCACCTTTAGGCGCTTTCCCCCAAATTGCTTTTCTATAAATTCTTACAAAATTGCTTTAAATTACTTTTCTCAATACTTTCATAATATTGAACCAAATACATGAAAAAAGTCTACAAAATGGATTACTCTTTTGTTTCAATAAATTAAAAATGAGAACCCGAAGAAAACTAAAGATACCGTTGATCTATCTGCCTCCAGCCTACCCCAGGCAGACATGACCTCTTCTATAATTACAGATCCAGCAGTCAGCAAGAATACCTCCTTCCTTAAGGGGTCTAACATCCCAGTTTATTGTCTCTGTACTGCACTCAACCCGCTCATCTTATTAAAGCTGTGGGCATTCAAGTGTGGAGCGAATTGGAAATGTGTCAATTTACTGACTGAAATGCAGAAGCTATTTGCTGACCCACGTTTCCAGTGGTACAGTTGCATCCAGCAGTCAAACCTGCCCCAGCTCTGCATTAGTTACTATGAAATTATGCATATGCACAATAAGCCATTTTGTAACTAAAGTTGCTTTTCACCCCTGAAAAGGAGTATCTGGTTTACCATAAGCTCCTGGATTGTTTGGAAAGGTAAAATAATGATGATTTTTTTTTCCTATAAATGATAAATCCACGGTCAGAGTAACCATTTTGATACAAACATTTTAGGCCGACTTCCAGGATTAATAAGAATGAAAAAGAGCAATAGGCTCTGTAGGTTATACTTAGAATATTCTAAGAGAATGAGCCACTACCAAATCGAAGTAAAACCTTTGGTAAATTTAGTATTTATATAACTCATAGTGTGTCTATTTCATATTTTTGGCTAAAACTTCATATTCTTTATTTTCTTGAAGTGACATATATCCATATAAAATGCTACATAGTTCCAAGACAAGAAATTCTAAACCATACACTACTTTTTCAATAGTTTTTTTAAATGTTTGTGCAACTTCCTCTATTATGTTAATCAGTAGCCCAGTTATAAGAGCAGAACAATTGAGTTACTATGGAATTGGGATGTGTATTTTCTGGTTCTTTCCCTATAATTTTTCTGATGTTAATAAAAATCCGAATAAGCTGACAGCCTTAATAGCATGCATCAAAACTGAAAATATAACTCAATCAATTAATCACCTGAAGCATACAAAATGCATGAAAATGGAAATTATAAGACTTGGACGTTAAACAATTTCACTTTTCTGTATCTTTCTTTTCACATCTGTAAAATGTAAATACCTGCTCTGCTAACTTACATGGTTACTGTGGGAATGAAGTTCTTAAGCAACTTCTTTATAAACCACAAAATACTATGCAAATGAAAGGTATTTTGGGGGGCACCTGGGTGGCTCAGTCAGTTAGGCATCTGCCTTCAGCTCAGGTCATGATCCCAGGATCCTGGGATCAAGCCCCATATTGGGCTCTGTCCTCAATGGGGAGTCTGCTTCTGCTTCTCCCTCTCCCTCTGCCCCTCCCCCTGCTCATGCTCTCTCTCTCTCTCTCTCTCTCTCTCTCTCAAATAAATAAATAAATAAATAAAATCTTAAAAAAAAAAAAGAAAGAAAGAAAGGTAATTTTGGCCCACTGATATATTTTCCAACTGAGTAATCAAAAAACAAATTGTATATTAAATAGTAAAGTCAAAACCTAAGCAAGATAAGCTAAGTATTATATCTACGTGAGTTTTATGTATTATAAGATCATGAAGTTACCCATATGATGGATATTTGTTTTCTAATTCAAAACCCCCTGTTACTTAAAATGCCTAAATTTCCCTGCACACTCCAGAAGTCAAGGGGAAGAAGATTAAGGAAGGGGGATCGGGTCTTCACTACTGCATGCACTGAGAAGAGAATAAACAAGAAAACTGGGTGCAGCCTCTCCTCGCTATCCCAGTGGCTGTCAAACGGGCATAAGGATCACTTAACCAGCTTGCTGAGTTTCTCTCAAGTCATTTGAATTCATTAAATAAGTAATTAGACTAGTAGTGCAGCCTTCCAAATCTGCTTAGGGTGAGCCCTGAATTATTTCATATTTTCATATTTAATAGTTGTACAAAAGGGGAGATAAACTGTATTTTCCAAGAATGTTGTAAGGGTCAAAGAGGATCAGAACACAGACTCCAAGAGCAAGAGTAGCAAAATTTTGGCACATCTCTTTTTTTCTCAGGCAGGTGAAGGTATCAAAAGATCAGATCAGGATCTGCTCTATTTTCTGTTCTTTGGAAAGGACTCCAGAACCAACCAACCTTTGGGTTCCCCCAACTGTCACTGCCCTAATCATCAAAGAGTAGGAGATGAAGAGATACTGATAATTAAATTTATTTTCTCTGAGTCGGTTCTTTTTTCTCTCTCTTTTTTTTCTAAGATTTTATTTATTTGTCAGAGAGAGAGCACAAGCATGGGGAGTGGCAGGCAGAGGGAGAAGGAGGCTCCCTGCTCAGCAGGGAGCCCGATGTGGGACTTGATCCCAGTATCATGGGATCATGACCTGAGCCAAAGGCAGACGCTTAACCGACTGAACCACCCAGGCATCCCCTCTCAGAGTTGTTTCTTGACAAAAACGGACACTATTTTTCTTACAAAACCTTTATAAGGAATCATGTAACCCTTAGTCCTATCTTCATCTTCTCTACATGTCACGAGTCTGGATGTTCCCGGAGCTGTGGGAACTTCTATAAGGGTTTTGGCCCTCTTTGAACCCTCTTCAATTTCTCTGATTTTGTAGACTATGACAGTCTATGAGAACAAAAATGACTTGCTTTAATTTTTCTATGCATCTCACCCAGCTTTAAAGAACAGGCTTCAGGCAAAATAAGAACAATCTTCCAAAATTGAGAAAAGCAGTATTTATAGAATTTCTACCTCTGGTTTAACATTTAGCCTTTGATATTAAGACCCCAAACACTTCAAAATTATTGAGGACCTTAAAGGGACTTGGATTATGTGAGTTATTTCTATTGATACCATATTAGAAATTAAAACTGAAAAATAAAATATTTAAAAATCACATCGAAAGAGGCAATTCATAAACATAGACACATGAGTGGCCATTATAAAATTGCCCAACCTTATTTCTGAAAAAAGTGTAGATTTAAACAAGATACCATTTTATACAACAATTGACTAAGTTTTTGGATCTGTTGTTTGTTCTGTTTGAGTGATTACACAGTGTTAGTGTAGAGAAATTCTACCTTCCTATATGACTTATAAATGGATACAATTTTTCGGGGCACCTGGGTGGCTCAGGTCATGATCCTGGGGTCCTGGGATCGAGCCCCGCATCAGGCTCTCTGCTCAGCAGCGAGTCTGCTTCTCCCTCTCCCTCTGCCTCTGTGATCTCTCTCTCTCTCAAATAAATAAATAAAATCTTTTAAAAAATTGATACAATTTTTCTCAAGAGCAAAATGGCAAAAATAATTCCATGACATTTGTTAAATGTTTCTGAGAATCCCCCAAATACTCAATTATTATGATTACTTCTATTTTACAGTTGAGCAAAGAATGGTTTGATAAACAACTGGCTTATGAGCTCACAACTTGTAAGTAGTGGAGCTTTTGTTAAAACCTGGGCATACACTTTTAAGAATCTATCCAAAGGACGTACAAAGATGTATACAAACATTTATATAAAGGGTCTTAGCTGAAACATTATTTATAATAGAAAACTAAACCACCTAAATATCCAACAATTTATAATCAGCCAATATAACATTTCCACAGACTAAAAATTACATCATGGTGAGAACCACTCTTGCTCATGGATGGATTGTCATTACTCGCACAGTGCCTGACACATAGTAGGGCCTCAATAATATTTGTTTCAGATATGAATGATTACAAAATTATACATGAGTATAAGAAAATCATGTTTTAACAGAAAATTTCATGACTGAGGAGTAAGCATGTTATAAAAGAGCAAAGAGTAGTGAGTTAAACTAATGAAACAAGGAAGCCATTAGACAATGTGACTTGAATGCCTTGGTGGCCTAGATAAGCAAACCAAAATCTAAACCGGTCTAAAAACTAAACCTACAAAATTGAAACATAAGGACAGCCAATCACAAACAGCCAACTAAGCTTTAAACTATAGACAATAATTTCGTTAGGTTGACTCCACTCTTTCTTTACAAAAGTCTCTCTTTGGAGATCCTGCCGGGAAGCACTTCTATCCACTTCCCTTTGGCACTGTCCCATTCCAATCGAGTTTTATTCAAATAAACTCTTAAAATTTTGATATGTCTCAGTTTAGCTTTTAACAAATATAATCACAATTTTGTAAAATCTACATGTGAGTGTAAGGATAGAAAAAAGCCTAGAAGTATAAACAGATGTATATACATGAATTTGTGTCTCTTTGTCTCTGTACTGATGCATAATAGTTAATAAATATTTGTTGACTGAATAAATGAATGAATGACATTTTAAAAAGAGTTATCCCTTGAGGGGATTATAAGTCATTTTTTCCTTTCTTCCTTTGCAATTTTCTATATCTAAGGAAATTTAAACAGTAAGCAGGAATTATCTTTGTAATAAGCAAGAATATTATAGGGGCGCCTGGGTGGCTCAGTCGTTAAGTGTCTGCCTTCGGCTCAGGTCGTGATCCCAGGGTCCTGGGATGGAGCCCCACATCGGGCTCCCTGCTCAGAGGGAGGCCTGCTTCTCCCTCTCCCACTCCCCCTGCTTGTGTTCCCTCCCTCGCTGTGTCTCTCTCTGTCAACTAAATAAATAAATAAAATATTTTATAAAAAAAAGATTATAAAACAATCCTGCTGGGAAATATTGTTAGGAATTTTGGAATAAAAGCAGTAAATACAGACATCCCATAATCCAATAAAATATAACTTGTATCTTATTGTCCTATTTGTTTTACTTACTGCATTCAGCAATAAAAAATATCAGATGTTACAGAAAAAGGCAAGCTTAATATTGTTCAGTTAGTTATTACAGGGTTGAGTCAAGAATCTAGGTCACTTGGTTTTCAGGCAAGTAGTTTTTTCCATTACACCAAATTGCTTAGAGTCCCAAAACACTAATGAATAAATGAGAGTATGGGCACTGCAATATTCACCATTCAACAGTTCTTATAAGCAAAATGATTTGCTAATTATTTGATATGAGCAGAAAACTCCGAAGTTCTAAAAAACACTACATGTTCATGTGACATGAATTGTTTCGGAGCGTTTGTGATCTTCCTAACAGTGTTTCCAAATCTGTGCCTGTTGGAGCAGCATTCGTGCATTATTCTGGGGAGGGGTTTATAGCTTTCATATGATTTGTAAAAGGGTCTGTGACTGAAAAAAAAAAGTTGAGAATAACTAAAGCTATGAAGTCTGCAAGCAAGAGGAGGGAAACAAACGGAAGGTAAATAAAAGGCTTATGAGAGGAAAGGGAACCTGAGCTAACTCTGTCTTCCTCTTTTTTATTTCTGGAACATATGTTTTAATACGCAAATGCTTGGTTTCATGATTTTGCTTTCTAAGTAGTGACACCAGGAAAGATACTGATGGGTTAAAAACACAGCCAAATTATCTCTCCGGAATGAACTTTATCAGGTCCTAGGAAATCTATTTAATAATTTTCCTTTTCCTAATTAAACACAAATGCAAAACGCAAATGCAAAATACTTCCAAAGTATGCATCTTTTTAACATTGTAAATCACTACTGGGGTATTCTGCATTTATGTCTAAGTAGAAAAAGGAAAATTATTAAATAGGTTTCTTAGTTTCTTGTCCCATAAAATGTGCTGCCCTTTCAGGAAGTTTGTAAAGCTGCTTTGAACAAATGCAGAATACACACTTCTCTGTGCATTTCACAATTATTGCTTAATTTAAAATTTAACTCTTCCTTGGCTCGAGGACAGAAGCAAATACTTGTTTCCTATCCCCATATCCGGCTCCTCTGGAATAAAATTTAAAAATTCTTCACAGGGTTTGTTTCACTACTATTCCCTGCAAATATCTCTTGGGCCACAATTCCAAATTTCTGCAACAAACAGAAACAAAGCACAACACAAATTCTCCTTGAACTCAAAGGTTATATATGCAAATATCGTAAGTGAGAATTGATACCCATCCAAATGAGATGCCTCTAGCATACTCTTCAACCACCTTAGCTGAATAAATGCTTACATCATCAACCCTTGTGAAGAGCGTTTCTTGTTCTAGTTTTTGAGACGAAAATCATTCTTTTTAACACTACCATGAACAGAAGTTGTAGGAGCGTTAGATATGTTAATACACTCTTATTTCAAATCCAAATGCCCTTTTAAACTTCTTTTTCTAAAAAGAAATGACCAAAATAGCATTCACACTCAAAACTTAACTTTATTATTTGCTCAAATCTTTCGCAGCATCTAGTTTGGAGCTCTGATCTCCCAGCCCGTCAAATAACTTAGGGCAGGGCGAATCAGCATACCAGGTGGTGTACAATTCTCTTTTCTCCATTGTCTTTCTTTTCGCCCAGCACCGCAGCATATGAAAAACCCAGGAATGCTTTGCATAAGTAATCGTAATGACTATTTTTTTTAAATTAAAACGTCACCGAGCCCCCCAAACTCCATCGCTAACAAGGCACGGGGGCTGTCAAACAGCGCGCCTCTCCAGTCTGGGCTGGGTCACCACGGGGTGGCGTCACGTGGAGCTCTAACCGGAGCCACCTCACTGGAACGCTCGCTTTCTTTCGGGGCTCTAAGCAAGGGAAACAAACACCTGATCGTCCCACTCCCCTGCACCTCCAGACCCCGGAAAGCAAGCTGGTATTTGTTAGAAAGAAATTAAATTCCCTGACCTGTGTCTCGTTTCCAAAAGGCAGAGGAGACGCAGACTTGGTAAAGCAGTGAATCCCAGGTTTGCCTCCGTCCTTTCTCCCTGCCAAGTAAGATACAAACTTTAAAAAGCTCAGGAGGATGAGGGGAGGGAAGTGTAGCCGGGCAAGAGTAAATATATTGCTTACTGTTCCCAGAGTTATATGAGATTCTTCGGGCTCCTTTTTGCCTCTGGCTTTCTGTCAGGATCCTTTTTTCCGCTGGGACTACAGAGAAGTTCAAGTCTAATCCTTGGTAGGCGGGGCTAAACTGTGGGCTGGTTTCCTTTAGACTTTGCAGATGTTTTTAAGGTGGCATGAAAGAGGAAGAGGGGGAAAGCAGTGTTCTCCAAGAAGCGGATATCTTAAATGTAAATGTTTACTTATCAGTCTGAAGTCACAAAACGTGCGTAAAATAATCTGTAAATTAACTGGTGTAAATCACATGGATGCTCCTGGGTGTGCCCGTGTGTTTGTGTGTGGGAGCACGTCTTGTCCTTAAGCAGTCACTGCTTCCTCTCCAATCTCCCCCAAACAAGTAAGGACAAAGTTGAAAAGATGAATAACCTAGAGCATTTTTGCATTCTTTAAAAAAGCAAAGTTTATAACAAACCCAAAATATAAGATGTGTACATTTTGAAGATGAAAGATATAAGAGCACTTCAAAAAATCTATTCAAATATTTCCTCCCCAAACTCAAAACACCTGATAACCCAGTGTTTGTAAATTGAAGATTAAAGGCATACCAAAGACTGTAATGCATATTTTGAGATAGGCAAAGATCAAATAACGTTGAATTACAAATTGGCAATACAAATTCAAATACCCCATATCACTGTAATAAAGAAGGTGTACTGTCTAAAGTTATCCAAATGCCACTGGATCAGTGTCTTTAAAGATTGACATATTCATTTAGGATAGCTTGTTTTCAAACACAGGATCCTCTAGTTTTGCCTTTAATCGAATACTGAGCACACCTTCCTAGCTCTCTTATAACACTGTCAAAGAAATGTATTTTCTGCAGATTTCATCATTAAGTCTGCTGGATTATCTGCTTTCTGCCACCCAAGAATCAACTCCTTTTATTTTTTTTTCCCCATAAATTCAACCTGGCATATTATAAATCTCTCCTTCCTAAAAAAAGCCTGTAGTGTCTCATGGGATCCAGATCTTTTGGTTTTCAAAGAAGACCCCGAAATTCTTGAAAGGTGGGGTGTGTGAAATAGAGAAGCAGAGAGCACACTGCTATTTTTCAACCCTGCCCCAGATACAACTGGTGAAAGAATATGTTTTGCAAGGCATGTTTATCCTGAGACTCTGGCAAAGAAAGACTCCCTTTTCATTAGCTTTGTAGTGTTCTAGTCAGTTTGATAATAAAAAATCATAGCTTTCAATATTTGGAGAGGGAGGATTTCTAATATGTTATATATTAAAAATAGAAAAATGTTTTGATTAAAGGCTTTTAAAGAAAAATTCAGTATATGCTATGGTTAGGGTTAAAACATATGGGGAGATGTTTGCCTCTTTCCAAACTTACTAAATGAGACTATCTCCATACTTGTAGTGAATAAAAGCTTCTGCAAGTATGTCTCTCCCTCTCTACAACTGACATAGACCACCTCCCATCGCCCCATTCTGTGGCCTCCATGCCCACCTCCAGTTTGGCTCCCTACCCATTTCACTGTTCGCATAGACCCCTAAATGGATGGTATGAGTTCAGATTTACTATCTTTACTTTGTCCCATCTTCTCCAAAATGATATCCGGTATTAGCCTACTGGCTCCAGGGACCTCTGCCTCCACCCTAGGTAAGAGAGACACTGCATTCATAGCCTGCCTCAGTCCGTATGACCAATTAGATCTGAAGACCCCTCTTCCCTGGGCTTGTGATCAATGAAGGTCATTTAGGAGGACTGCATGTGAAACCCCTCTGAAACTGAGGAGTATGGTAGCAGCCTCTTTAAACACAGTCCGTCCTTTTGCATTATTACTAGTCAATGAGTTTCATACCATTTGTTACTAATCAACATCTTAACATTTTAGACTGAGAATAAGTAAGCCCTAATAATAATTAGCACCGGTTAAGTAAGCAAATGGAACAGTCCTAAAACTGGCTGAATTAATTAACAAGGAAGTACCTACTTGTCAAAACCCATGGCTCAAAAAATGGAAAAGAACTTGATGTTGGGGTGCTTGGGTGGCTCAGTCGGTTAAGCGTCTGCCTTCGGCTCAGGTCATGATCCCAGGGTCCTGGGATGGAGCCCCGAGTCAGGCTCCCTGTTCAGCGGGGAGTCTGCTTCTTCCTTGTCCTCTGCCCTCCTCAACCTTTCATGCTCTCTCTTTCTTTCTCTCTCTCTCTCATGCTCTCTCTCTCTCTCACAGAAACTAATTCTCTTTGCACACCTTTCCCTTAAATTCCACTGAAATAATCTTCATCCTGAAAGTCTTAACTCAATTACCACTTTGTCTGGAAAATTTTTCTACCCACTACTCTTTCTGGTATAAATAATCTTTCACTTGAGAAAGAACATTCATTTGAGCACTAATCAATTTGTATTTTACTTGGCTATAAAAGAAAAAATATTTTATGCTCTATGATGACAGGAAACAAGCCTTCTACATTCTCGTCAACCCTTTCCCCCACTCCCCAAATCCACATTACACTAGGAGTTCACAGGATGTTTTTGCATTTGTTATCTATGATAGTGGGTTCAGAGATATCTTACACCTGACCTTCAGGTAACATTCTACTTGTGGCTGCTATTTTCATCATTATTAAAGAAGAGAAAGTTTAGTTTTTCTACTCTCCTCTCCCACACTGGTAAAATTCCTGGTAATATGAAGCTAAACCGAGATTAGGGGTGGAATGGACTCGAATTAAGATATATTTATAATGAGGGGCAGCTGGGTGCCTCAGTCAGTTGAACACTGGATTCTTGGTTTAGACTCAAGTCATGACCTCAGAGTCTTAAGACTGAGCTGGGCGTAGGGCTCTGTGCTCCGCGAGGAATCTGCATGAGATTCTCTCTTCCTCTGCTCCTCTCCCCCACTCACACACACTCTCTCTCTTCAAATAAATAAATAAATAAACTATTTTTTAAAAAGATATATTTATAATGCATTTAAAAATTACATGTTATGATGAAAGAACAGATCTAGAGAGTATTTATGAGCAATAAGAACTATATTTTAACAGTTAAATATCTACTAGTAATCACCTGTCCTCTTCATGTACATTTACTATAGCCATACATTTACATCAATACTTTGACCTGAAAAGTGGAAGCAGTAATTTTCTCTTAACTACTGCTTTCTAATTGAACATGTTAGGCAGATTGTTACTACTTCTTAAAAATGTTTTTCTTCTTAATTTTTTTTTTTTTAGATATAGGAAGAGAAATATAAGAAATAAAGCACTGGTAATATTACTGTTACTCTTTATTTTTTTATTTTATTTTTTTAAAAGATTTTATTTTTTTATTATTTTTTTATTTATTTATTTTATTTTTTATTTATCAAATAAAAAAACAGAGAGAGGTAGAGAGAGAGCACAAGCAGGGGGATAGGGAGAAGCAGGCTCCCCACCGAGCAGGGAGCCTGATGCGGGACTCGATCCCAGGACCCTGGGACCATGACCTGAGCTGAAGACAGTCGATTAACCAATTGAGCCACCCAGGCGCCCCTCACTGTTATTCTTTTACTCTTTATTCTCCTTTATTGTTTATTTATTTATTCATATATATAAAATAAATAAATAAAATATAAATATTTTTATTTATCTTCTTTATTCTTCTTTATCTTCTTTATCTATATAAATTATTATTTATTCTTCTTTATTCTTTATAGGCTCTATTGATAGAGCCTATAAGGAGCCAGGTAGTTTGTATTATTACTACGTTTACAGTATCATTCATCACTACAATCATGAAATTAGGCATTATTATCTTTATTTAGAATCCTAATATTGCATAAGCACAGATTATTAGTAGTGGAGCCAGGACTTCAAACCAAGTCTGTCCAACTCCAAACCCCACAATTTTTCCAGTATGTCATACGACCTCATAGCAAGTGTTGTTTGACCATCTTTTCAGCTTTGTCCCAAGCCAATCAAATCTCTGATAGCGGTGGTGGTGAAGCCATTGGTAGAAAATGAAACCTCGAAGTGCCGAGGCTAGAACCTTCCACCATTCTCTTCCTCATCAGCCATGGTTACTCTCTTGCCTATCCTTCCCACCCCCCACTCCTTCATTCATCATTGGGTTTCTATATTCAAAATTTTTATATCTACATTTTCCTTTTCATTTTGCTGTGAAAATGTTAATTTATACCCTTGCATTGCTATTACTTACATATACTATCATACGGGACTCACTCTTGCATCTCCTTTCCCCTCTTAAAATCATCCTAGAGTTGGGGCACCTGGGTGGCTCAGTCAGTGAAGGGTCTGCCCTTGGCTCAGGTCAGGAACCCGGGGTCCTGGGATCGAGCCCCGCGCCAGGCTCCCTGCTGTGTGGGGAGCCTGCTTCTCCGTCTCCTCCCCACTCATGCTCTCTCTCGCTCACTCTCTCTCAAATAAATAAATAAAATATTTAAAAAAAAAATCATCCTAGACTTCATTCCCAGAAAAACTTTACTACAAGTCAGATCATTTTACAGTCAGACTCATACTATGCAGTTTTCTCCACTGCCTATCGACTTATATTCCTATACCTTAAAAATATTTCTTTTTCGGGGCACCTGGGTGGCTCAGTCGGTTAAGCATCTGCCTTCAGCTCAGGTCATGATCCCAGGGTCCTGGGATCAAGCCCTGCACTGGGCTCCCTGCTCAGTGGGAGGGCTGCTTCTCCCTCTCCCATCCCTCCTGCTTGTGCTCCCTCTCTCACTGTGTCTCTCTCTGTCAAATAAATAAATACAATCTTTAAAAAAAATTTTCTTTTTCTTTTGTAGATGATGTAGAAGTGAAAATCAAATTGGAATCCCTTCAGAATTTATCAAGAATTGCAAATTCATCTTGTACAAATGGGATGGATCCTACAGTCAACAATTAATATAACTTAATACATAGTAGAAAATTTTGACTGTAGATAAACCATGTTGAGGAACTTTTGACAAAGCTGAGTTGTCCTAATTCATTTTACCTACTCTGGAAATAATTTAGCAAGTTGTTTTCTGCTCTCCAAGATCCCTCTAAATTTGGTAAAGCAAGTGCATGTCTAGTTTCAGCAATTCTGTCAGAATGGGCACCAGCCCAATCACACAGCTCAGAAACTGACTTGCCGGCACCTGACAGAATTTTTCAAATATTTGTACTCTTGGAATTTAGATGTGCTGATGACCGTGATAGAATCTGAGCCCGTGTCCCTTGCTTTGAAGGTAATCCTGAGTAGGAAGAATTACTGCTCAGTGAATGTCCAGAGTTCTTCAAGTAACCGAGGTCTGATAGATGTCAGTAGTGTTTTCTTAAGAGGACCAAGATAGTAAGAGCATTCCTGTATTTGTCTATAAAACCAGTGACTAAACATCTTCATAAGCACTTTTGCTATATGATTGTCCAAATATGTTGTCAGGTCCAACAATTTCTCTTTGGGGAAAAATCTGTCTTTCTTCATTCCCAATATATATATGTCATTGTTCTCTGATTGAAAACACAGCAAAGAATAGCAAGTAATTCTTAATCTTCACCCAACTAACAAAGATAGTCACATATTAGAATTTAGTTTCATTACATGTAATCTAGCCTTTAATCTCAGTTTGTCCCAAATCTGTTTTTTAGGGTAGAGTGAAATTTAGGATAATTCACAACTATAACAAAATTCCAAAAACTGCTATGAAAGAACAAAACACTCATCATAATCAAATCCATTCCAAATTAGCAAAATGATCCAACCGTTTTATTTATATAGATAGGACCATTGAGGAAAACATTGCGGACACACAAAAAATTAAATGTTTCTTTTTTTAAAAAAGATTTATTTATTTATTTATTTATTTATTTGACAGAGAGAGAGAGAGAGAGCGAGTGCACAAGCAGGGGGAGCAGCAGAGGGAGAGGGAGAAGCAGGCTCCCTGCTGAGCAAGGAGCTGGATGCGGGGACTCAATCCCAGAACTCTGGGATCATGACCTGAGCTGAAGGCAGACGCTTAACCAGCTGAGCCACCCAGGTGCCCCAAATATTTCTTAATTAATATCCTACTGAGATATTTTCACTGTCCTGAAAATAGCAGACTGGTCCAAAAACTGAATTAAGTAAAAAAAAGACTAGTATCCTAACCAATTGTATGTCCATTCTTGTTTATAATTTGCTACAAAGCACTGCAATATCAAATAATGTTTTATCACTAAAATAGGAAGAAAGAAAAGGGTATGACTATTTTACTCTAAATAGTAGTTCTAGAAAAACAATTTCCCTTTCATTTGGTTCTCTAGATATTTCTATTCTGATATTTGTAATAAATTCACGGTTTAAGTTATATATGGTCATTTGTTTTGGAATGTTCTACCATCCCTTACACAGCATTCTCTTTGGATATAAAATATATTTAATAAATAGCATCCATTCACCCAATAATAGGATTCATTCATTTGATCACTCATTTACAATGATTTTTAAATATCTATACTGGAAGATTCTTTTAAAAATCCATAATTTACTTGGGGAGGCAAAAACTAAATTCAGTAAGCACAGGTTACTACTGATAAGCCCATTGGCCAAGCCACTTCATCCCCTGAAAGTAAGAAGCTTATCTGTTGCTTTTGTGATAAAATTGGCTCCTGGGAAGACCTGAAAACATAATCCAACTTTACCAAGGGCTTACATAGCCATTCCCCTGCAGTCTTGCCTACTTATCATGCGCCTAGCATATTGTTAGGGACTAGAAAGAGAACAAACTGGATAGACAAGGTTCATATTTTCATGGAGCTTATATCCTAGTAGACAGGGGATACAAAGAACAAAATAAATAGGATAATGACATCAAAAAAAAAAAATTCAACACGTCTAGGAAAGGCCTCTCTGAGGATACATGTCAATGGAGATTTGAAAGATGAAAATAAGCCAATCAGCCATGAAACTGAGTGTAGGAGAAATGTACAAGTTCAGAAACCTGTATTGACGTATGAAATATGAAAGATACGTATGACTGAAAACCATTAAAAATGTCTTGAACAAGAAGTGCTAGAGGGAGGAAATAGAGACAAGGGAGCACTATATTAAATCTGAAAATCCAAATTGGGCCATGAAACTAGGATTGGAATTTGATGGGTTGTTATTAATTTAAGTAGAAAAGGTAAAGGCCAGCATTCATGGTTCATAGGAGGTACAAAGGCAATTCTAGATGAAGAGAGTTTGTAGGGAAAGCAGTAGGAGGTAAACTTAGAAATGTACGTTGGGGGTTGGGCTTTAAAAATTCTTTAGTAATAGAGAAATTTAGACAATTTTGTGCAATGAATAAGAAACTTCCCAGGCATCAAAGATGGTAGTGGTTAGTTGCCCTGTTTTGTTTTAATTTTGGTAGTTGATTCTTTGTCACAGATGGATGTTGGTCTTTTTGGATCTTAGCAGGGGAATGACACTTTTAAACTAGTATTCTGGAAGACAACAGGATAGATTGAAGAGTAGAGATGGTGATGCAGGGAGAGAGAGGCCAAAGTGATTACTGTGTCTAGAAATGTGGTGGACTCTCTGAGGAAGAGCAGGCCTGTCAGGATGGAGAGGATGGAAGTGGAGGGTTGAAAGCATTTGACAAAAGTCAGCTGCATGAATAAACCATACCACACACCACATGGTAGGGGAAGATGGCTGAATTAATTAACAAGGAAGAGACTCAGTTCAAAATTAGAGACTTAATGTTTTACACATTGTGTGTATTGAATAATGTCACATTGAGATTTAAGAGTTAATCTTCAAGTTGCTGCTTACCTCGTGAACTTACATCTGAACAAGTAGTTTATTCTTAGTTGGAATCAGTTTTGCCACCTGAAAGTTGTGGAAAAAAAGTTTAAGAAACAAGGATATTTGGGATTACAAAATATGTCTTCTGCTTCTAAGTCCTCAGAGAGGCAGATATGAGTGCTTAAGGAAGAAAGTCTTCCCAGTTTATGGGAGTTGCAGGTGACCTCTGGGATGAACTGGGGTCCTGAGAGCATTGCCCCAGCCTACCTTGTTATCATTCCAATAGAAGAATAGAACACCGTGGATCTCAGAGAGTGGGTGATTTACCCAAGATTGAACATCAGAGTCAGAGTTTAAACCAAACATTTGACCTCAAAATATGTATGTCTTTTTATAGCCATTTCCCATTGCCTATTCACAGATAAATTAAATGAGCCTGAGAAGTCAAAGAAAAAGCTCCCAAGGAAATAGGAAATGAGAAAGTTTGGAGTTTTTATATATACATGCTTTGTTTTCTTTCCTGCTAAATTATTGTTTTTAAAAAATTCATATTAGATGGGTCACAAGCTTATCGTTAAACATTTTGAAAATACACACGTCATCTTATTGTGTTTAGTTCTCCCGGCCGTGGGTATTTTTTCCTTCTCTGTTCCAAATCATGATTTTCTGTTCCACTGACAAAGAATTTTCAAGCTGCAGGATGACTAAAGCAGTCAGTACAAATCATGGAGATTACTAACATCAACTCCTTACTTCCCTCCAACTCCCCACCCAATTATGTTTGCAAAGCTCAAATTCTTCTTCTTTTTTAAAGATTTGATTTATTTAAGAGAGAGAAAGACTAGGGGGAAGAGCAAAGGGCAAGCAGACTCCACGCTGAGTGCGGAGCCCTATGCGGGGCTCAATCCCACAATCCTGAGATCACAACCCAAGACAAAAATCAAGAGTTGGAGACTCAACCCACTGAGCCATCCAGGTGCCCTTGCAAAGCCCAAATTCTTATAGGGGATTATGAGAGGAAGCAAACATGGAGACAAGGTAGAAAGGATCCAGGTGATTTGTGTACTTAGAGTATTGGTAACCCCCATCCCTCAGATCAAGAGTAGGTGGCAAGACTTTTGGGGAATGGCTATCCTGCTATACGGTAGAAGACAATTTGCATAAGATTGATGATTCATACAATCTAGTAATTCCACTACTGGGTATTTACCCAAAGAAAATTAAAACACTAACTCAAAAAGATATATGTATATATATCCCTATGTTTTTTGCAGCATTATTTACAATAGATAAGATACGGAAGCAACCCAAGTGTCCATCCATTGATGAATGGATAAAGAAGATGTGATAAATCTATACAATGGAATATTACTCAGCCACAGAAAAGAATGGGATCTTGCCATTTGTGACAACATGGATGGACCTAGAGAGCATTATGCTAAGTGAAAGAAGTCACACAAAGACAAACACTGTATGATTTCACTTATATATGGAATCTAAAAAACAAAGTAAATAAATACATAACAACAAAACCCAGAAACAGACCCATAAATATAGAGAACAAACTGGTGTTGCCAGAGGGGAGAGTGGTGGGGGGATGGGCAAAATGGGTGAAAAGGAATGGGAGGTATGAGCTTCCAGTGATGGAATGACTAAGTCATGGGATAAAAGGGACAGCATTGGGAATGTTGTCAGTGGTACTGTAATAGCATTGCATATGACAGATGGGAGCTACACTCGTGGTGAGCACAGCATAACATAGAGTTTCATATCACTATGTTGTACACCTGAAACTAAATGCAACATTGTGTGTGACAACTATACTTCAATTTTTAAAAAAGTTGCTAAATGCATTAAAAAGAAGATTGATAATTCAGAAACTCCATTTAAAATTAGGGACTTTTCGGTGCCTGAGGGGCTCAGTCGGTTAAGCATCTGCCTTAAGCTAAGGTCACGATCCCAGGGTGGGATCAAGTCCCACATCGGGCTCCCTGCTCAGCAGGGAGTCTGCTTCTCCCTCTGTCCCTCCCGCTGCTCATGCTCGCTCTCCCTCTCGCAAAAATAAATAAATAAAATCTTTAAAACTGGTTTTCTTTTTCATGTATTAATTCTTGAAGTAAATGGCAATTTGAAGATTAGATCTTAGTATTCTTTAATGCTTAATATGTATCTCCATGTATTACTTATGTATTACTACATAGTAATATGTATTACATACTATGTAGAAGGCACAAAAGTCCCTAATTTTATTTTATTTTTTTAAAGATTTTATTTAAATTTTCTAGTGTTAAATAGAGTCATCATGTTGTACATTCCATCCCCAGTACTTATTTATCTTATAGCTGGAATTTTGTACCTTTTGACACCTTTCACCCAATTCCCCCTACCCTCCACCCCCTGCCTCTAGTAACCACAAATTTGATCTCTTTTTCTATGAATTTGAGGGTTTGGGGTTTTTTTGATTTCACATGTAAGTGAGAACATACAGTATTTGTCTTTCTCTGACTTAATTTCACTTAGCATAATGCTCTCAATTTCCATTCATGTTGTCACAAATGGCAGGGTTTCCTTTTTTATAACGGAACCACATCCATTATATATATATATATGACTCAGAACTCATTTATCCATTCACCTGTATATAGACAACTTAGGTTGTTTCTTTGTCTTGACTATTGTGAATCATGTTGCTACAGACATGGAAGGCAGATGTCTTTGACATGGTATTTCTGTTTCCTTCAGATAAATACCCAGAATTAGAATTTACTGGATCATATGGTAGTTCTATTTTTAATTCTTTTCAGGAACTTCCATACTGTTTCCATAGTGGCTGGACCACTTCATAATCCCACTAACCACACACAAGGGCTCTCTTTTCTCCACATTCTTGCCAACATTTTTTATTGCTTGCCTTTTTGACAACAGCCATTCTAACAGATGTGAGGTGACATCTCATTGTGGTTTTGACTTGCATTTCTCTAATGATTAGTAATGCTCAGCACTTTTTCATCTACCTATTGGTCATTTGCATGCCTTCTTCTTTTATTCAGGTCCTTGGTCCATCTTTTAATTAGATTTTTTTTTTTTCTATCGAGTTATATGAATTCTTTATATATTTTGGATATTAAGCCCTTAGTAGATATGTGATTTGCAAATAAGTTTTCCATTCCATAAGTGGTCTTTTCATTTTGTTAATCATTTCTTTTGTTGTGCAGCTTTTAATCGGATGTATTCCCATTTGTTTATTTTGGAAAAACTCTTTAGTATGCTAATAGGTGTGCTAGTGTTACTCCTCCCCAGATTAAGACTAAACTCACAAACTTTCTTATGCCTGCTTTATATAGAGATGGAAATCACATTTTCCTCTTACCAAAGCTCTCTTCCACCATAAGACCTATTATAATTAAGAATAAAAGGAAAAATAAGTCATTACTCATCAGCGTTTCTCACCTCCCTATTACTTCACCCTCTTAATTGTAAAACTAAAAACATAATATCTATGGTATGAAACATTTTCAGAGATGCTCACTGGATCTTTATTTTCTAAATCTTTTCTTTTTTTTAAGATTTTATTTATTAGAAAGAGAGAGAGCATGAGCAGGGAGAGGGGCAGAGGGAGAGAGAGAAGCAGACTCCTCACTGAGCAGGGAGCCCAATGCAGGGCTCCATCCCAGGACCCTGAGATCATGACCTGAGCCAAAGGCAGACGCTTAACCGACTGAGCCACCCAGGCATCCCTTTCTAAATATTTTCAATTTGAACTAACATATATGCAGTGAATTTATTTCATGTGTATGTTCCTTAAAAAATTGCCTCAAATCAGGGAAGTCTTAAAATAGGTTTTCAGTTTCTGTTCCTATTCTGAGGTTACTTTTCAGCATCTTTATATGAAAGCACGATGACTCATCAGAATTGTGTTGTTTCTTCCAGGGGTATATTTACAAAGCTAGTAGCCATCAAGCAAAAGGAATATTCTGAGAAACATTTGCCCTCCTTCAGTGAATAAGCAACTAATCATGCTTTGTCAGAGGTTAAGTCTTCTTCTGGTCTATCCTAAAAGGCACAGCTGTGGAATTAAAGTGTATTTCAACTCTTAAATGACCTTGGATATAATTAGTTCAAGGATAAAGGCCATACCAGTTTTTATCCTGTCTCTGTGATAGGTGGAGCTAAGGTTTACAAAATTAAGTCTCTGGGAAATTGTGAATGTGACAAAAGGTTATAGCTTTGTGGACAAACTAGAAAAATAAGGAAAATCATATGCACAAAAATGTTACTATCCTTCCAGGGAAATTAGAAGGCTTACCATTTATTGTGAAATTATATTCTTCTGAAATTATGATGTTAAAATGGCATTCCAAATTTTTATTCAGGTTATTGGGTTTCTTGGGGTTTTATTTTTGTTTTTGTTTTAAAGAGAGAGTGGAGTGATTTCCTGATCCCTGATATTCAGGTTTGGGAACCATGATTTTTCAGAAAGGCTAGGGAACCTTGCTCTTGATGCCTTTCCAGCTGTACAAATGTTTGTCATCTCATTACAAGGGTTATCATCAAGGAGGAAAACTTCACCAGGCTGCCTAATAATGTGATAAACCATTATCCTAAACTTCTCCTTGTTCTTTCTTCAGTTAATGCCATCTCCCAAGTAGCACGTCTTTACCGCCTAGATTTAGGGCAAGTAGACATTATTTTCTGTGAGCCTACATGTATACACATGTACATTTCCTACTCTCACTCTTCCCCTTCCAATAGCAGTTACCATGATCATGATCATTTCAGTACACAAATCTTTCATCACTTCCCTTCAGTGGCTCCCTGCTTCCTTTGGGATGCTACCCATTCTCTTTGATGTGGTCTCAAAATATCTTGACTAAGTCTCCATCTGTGAGTGATGAGAAGAAGAAAGAAGAAATGGACTTCTTTCAATTCCAAGAATATCTCAGCTCCTGTCTAATTACCTTCATACTTATCCCATCCCTTTCCTTTCCCAACATTTCTGCCTTGCTAACTAACACCTACCTAACCTTCAGTTTTCAACTTCACGATTACTTTTTGCTAAAAGATCTTACCAGGCCAACAATATCCCTCTGTCCTCTGCCCAAAGTCAAGTTCCGTTTCCTTCTGTTTCACTTGCAGTTCTCCATTTTAAAACTTCTAATCATTTATGCAATACCTACATTCCCTGTAGCTTCCCACTCTACACTGTAAGCTCTGGAAGGGCAAGGGACTGTCTGTTTTATGTTCTTCTATATGACCAATGTCTAACAGGATGCTTCCATATCTTAATAACTGGTATTCAATAAATATTTTCAAATTAATGAATTCCCTCTGCTTTGTCTTCTAAGTCCTTTTCTCTTATTACTTTTTTTTTTATTCTGGCTATTAGTTTCAATAACACATCTTGATTATTTCAAAAGATAGTTTACAAATCAATATTCCAATTTCCAAAGCTCCACTGCTCTGGATTTAATATATGATAATAATGTGTTTTTCCTCTAATGTTTCTCCTTTGTGCTACCAAATCATGCTTCTCAAATTCCGGTTGAACTTTTTTTTTTTTTCCTAAGTAAGTAAGGTACAGTGAATTCTGGGGCATGATTAACACAAACTGGTATGCTGCTACTGCCCATATTGGGATTCTAGAATGAATGTTTAAGACTCTGCAACATACTTAAACTAGAAGATTGATGACAGCAGGGTTTCTTGGCCATGTCTGGGGGTGTGCTACAGTGAGATGAATCAAAGTAAGGTAAACAGAATAAAAGTTTTATCAAATGGAAAAATCCATGATAGAAAACAGCCCCATCCCCAGCAATTAAAAAAGAAAAGAAAGAAAGCAGGTGGCTGTGCTGAGCAATGCTTACTAAAAGCCAAGAAGCTGTCACAAACATTTCCAGGACTGGCAAACCAAAAAATGCACTTTGTGTGTACAAAACCTGGGAAAGATTTCTAATTATATACTTGTTTTAAACATATTTGTTCATCCAGATAATGATCACTTTCAGGGCTATCATTTTGAAATAAGAAGAGGGAAGGAAAAAGAGGGGCATATAAAGGAAAGAAACTGCTCCAATTCAAGAATGTTGTAAATTTACAAGACATTGACCCTGAAAATCATCTAAGAAACTCTTACTAGTTTCTAGATGAGGAACTGAGACATGAATTGCACACTGATTTGCATTCACCCACTCCATGTTTTTTTTAGTGGACCATTAGGATGTCTAAAAAATGTAATGAATTTCAAGCAGCATTTAGCATATGCCTTAAATTAGGTGCCATCCCAAACTCCCGGATGCCCTTAAGATCTGTAGACTTGACACCCTAGTTATAATTGAATGAACTCTCTCCTTGTTATCTCACATCGAATGAGACTTTTTAAGTTCTGCCATTCTTTTTTCCTACTCAATATCTCCTAAATTATTTTTTCTTTCTTTCCTAGTTCCAGGGACACAGACAACTGTAATTCTTCACAACTCCACAGCTGTTGGACTATGATCAACCCCTAACTTGTTTCTCTGTAATTCAGCCTGTACAGAGTAGCCAGAATAGTGAGAATAATTATCCCAAAGATCATGTCCATCATAGCATAATATATTTTATCCTATCACTCAGAAACTTAAATGGTTCTCCATCGCCCTAGTAAGCCAAAGAAGTTCACAGCAATCAGGAGTTGTGTGCTCCCTGGCAGGAAATTTTCCTTCTTGCACACATATCTGTGAGTTCAACATCATCCATGCTGTGATCTTAGGCAAACTGGAAAGAACCCAGCATTGTCTCCCAGCCTTGCCCATCACTAGGTTTACCACCTTGTTGCTGGTCTTTATGGATTCTGAACTGCAGTTTATTTCTCTCTAAAGGATAGATGATTTCACTCTCCACCACGTTGACTTGCTGGGAGAATTAAGAGACATGGTTTAAGTAAAGAACCTGGCATGTATCAACATACTCATACACTTTACTCTTATTTTATATATTTGCCCTGCCTAATTTCACAAAGGATTTGAATAAGCTATCATCTACTCATTCTTTCATTCATTTATTCAATCAAAAAATGTATATTGAAAACATCCTGGTGCAAGACACTATATTAGCAACTTGGGATATAAAGAAGAATAAGATACAATCTCTCACCCTGAAAAACCCTCACATAGTAGCAGAAATAAAAATACAAACATAAAGCAATGTGACTAAATGGGAATAGCAATAGTGTATTCAGGGATCCCTGAGTAAGGACTCCTAAACTCTAACAAGACTTGGGAGTTGGGTCAAGGAGGATGGGACACCTGATTTCAACCAATAAGCAAAGATGAGTAAAAGTTATAAAGGCAAAGAGGAAACAAGATTGTCACAGGTAGGTGGTAGATCACTAGAACAATTACTGTGGTTATTATTATTGTAAAGTCCTATACCAGAAAACACTGTCTCAGATCCAAGCTAACTTCTGGTTCCTTACTTACAGCAAACTGTACTGAATTCTTTGTGGGTTTTTTTTTTTTTTTAAGATTTTATTTATTTGAGAGAGAGAGAGAATGTGAGTGGGGGGAAGAGCAAAGGGAGAGGGAGAAGCAGACTCCATGCTGAGTGCAGAGCCCCATGCTGGGCTCAGTCCCAGGACCCTGAGATCATGACCTGAGCCAAAATCAAGAGTCAGACACTTAACTGACTGAGCCACCCAGGCACCCCAATTGTACTGAATTCTAACATTGCTCAGTTTATCCATGACTGAATCACACGCATACCCACACCCAGGTCTTGGACCCCTCCTCTTTGAGCTAGCTCCCAACTTCTATATACCTCAGAATTGTGGTTTAAGTTCCTGAGATCCTTCCTCATAGGATCCTCATCGTCCCTTACCCAGCTTGCTTACTTAAGCCATTTGTTTCTTGCCTACTACTTCTTGACCACATTGGCCTCCCAGGGTTTTGGATTTAGTCTGTCTGCTGGGAATTGCTCCATCAGACTCTTCTCATCCCAGCCACACATCCCTGGTTATATGTGTGTGACTCCTTCTTGACTTCAGGTCTTTGTTTAAATGCCACATCTTCAAAGAGCCTTCCCCTACTACCGTCCCTTCCCCACCCCCAAATATAAAAGAACAATCAGTCTCTCGTCCATATGATTCCCTTTAATTTCTGCATTGCAGTTATTATCGGGCAATATTTTCATTTGTTTATATGTTTATCTGTTTGTTTCTGATTTCTTCCACGAGGATGTAAGTTTCATAAGGTTTCAGGGCTTATCCAAGTGCTCAGAACATTTCTTGGAACATACTAAGTTGTCAATAAACATTAGATTAATGAATGAGTAAATGAATGAATGAATATCTCTGCTCTGCCAGTTGATCAAATTCCTGCTCCCCAGACTCTCAGAACCACTAGATTCTTCTGCTTCCTAGTTCTAAACTCTTATGATCTTATAGATCCACATGAATCCACATGTGTCCACATGAGTCCATAATTCAAGGTCACCCATTATCTTCCCCAGCCCAACCCTTAATTCATATTTTATTAATTAGCAATTTGAATCCTCTACTTTGGCCAACAACATTTCATTGTCCTCCTTCAACCAAACTTACTAATATTTGTCTTTGGGCCTTGGGACAAGTCGTTAGGCTTAATTATGGTGTAAGAATTTCTATCATTACCTTCAGGTTCAGGTCAAAAACTACTCTCAAAGGGGGTGCCTGGGTGGCTCAGTCAGTTAAGCACCCCACTCTTGATTTTAGCTTAAGTCATGATCTTAGGGTCCTGGGATCGAGCCCAGTGTTGGGCTCTGCACTCAGCACAGAGTCTACTTGAGATTCTCTCCCTCTCCCTCTGCTCACTCTCTCTGTTTCTCTCTCTCAAACAAATAAATAAATCTTTAAAAAAAAAAGAACTACTCTCAAAGTCTTCTCCAATCATCTTCAAATGAGATCTCCCTGTAATCATGTCCTTTATTAGTTTATTCAAGCTGTACCATATTGTAATTTTTAGTGTTGATTTTAATTTTTTGTATCACTGAACATACATATTTGTTTTTCCCTTGCTACACTCCAAGTGTTTTAAACTAGTTATCATTTAGCTCTCTGTTTTTTAAAAAACTGTACCTCCCATCACAGTTTCTTGATTTCTCCTCAGGAGATAAAAAGTAAGGAATTTCAAATAAAACTGCATCCTAATTATTATTGACATGACACAATTTTACTTGTGGTGACTCTTCAGAGTGGCTCAATGTCACCAAATCCCAAATCTTCTCACCTCGATCTTTTTTTTTTTTTTTAAATGCATCACAACTCCTCTCCTCATCTACCAGGACAGTGAGCTCTTGGAGGGCAGAAACCAGTCCCCTTCATCTGTGAACTCCTAATAGCTAGCGCATTGTTTGACATATAATAGAAGTTCAAGAAAACTTCACTGACGACCAAAATAAAGAAATCGTATTTCCAGAGGTTGTTGTGATGCATCGTTCACATCCTTCACTCCACCAACAGCTCAGAACATGGTCCTGAAATGCTGGTGCTACTGCTTTGGCTTCCGTGGAATCATCACAAAGTTTGACTGTGCTTGCTCAATGGGTCGAGCGCAGATGACCATGTCTGTGGGGTCTGTGCTTCAGTACCAATACGTAACCTTCTTTTACTTGTTAACTTCTTTTACTCTTAACTTTCTTTTACTTGTTACTATGGAAAGTCCATTCTTTCCTCAATGGGAAGAAAATTAAATTTATCATATTTAAGGTGCTTCTTCAATGTATCTGGTTTATAGTTTGAAAATTTAGGGTGCCTGGGTGGCTCAGTCGGTTAGGTTTCTGCCTTCGGCTCAGGTCATGGTCCCAGGGTCCAGAGATGGAGCCCTGCATTGGGCTCCCTGCTCCGTGGGGAGCCTGCTTCTCCCTCTGCCCAACCCCTACCCCTGCTTGTGCTCTCTCTCGCTCTCTCTCTCTCTCAAATAAATAAATAAAATCTTAAAAAATTTATTTGCCTATATTGTGTAGAGGGCAAAAAGGGGCCCCAGAATTAGAAGAAGCAATTCATGTTTGTGACAAAGAGAAGTGGTGAAAAGTAGTGTGTTACTGACTAGATGCCAAATTAACCAGGGCTTAGGAACCAAGGAAGCAAAGGAGGGACTTTCTTTGATCATATAAGAGGCAGAAAGGTGAGAACTAGGTAAGGCTCAAAGTCAGAGAGGGATTAGTAACACCTTTTATTTGAGGCTGAGCCTGCCAACTATTCACTAGGGTTCATTATGTTTCCCTTTATTTCATTCCAGAGTTTAAAGCACAGCTGAGCACTGCACATAGAAGTCAAGTAGGTCCAAGTATAAAGGTTGGAGAAAAGCAGTGAGCAGAAGACAGGCAAGACATTATTCCTTACGTGGTCCCCTAATTTCATCATACTCATTGATCCCTCTGTGTATGAGGCTGTTCACTCAGACATGCACATGTATGGTGCTACAATCCTCTTCTTACCAGCTATTCCTAACCTTGAACATTCTCATTCACTCAGGATTTAATTTTAGTTATAGTATGGGGTAACTCAAGTCAGCATGTGGTTATTAAAAGTTTAATAGCATTTCTTATAATTTTGGAAGCACTAAAAATTTATTAATTTTACATTAGTTTCCTTGTGAACACCGTAATTTATCATATACGCTGCCAACCCTTCAGCTGATTGAACATTAGAAGTTTAACTATATAGATGACTTAAGCTTTAATCTCTGTAATAAGTTATTTTGTGTAAGAGGTAAGCCACCTTCCCAGAATTTAGCCAACCTTATTTTCTATTATAGTTTTATTTTTCATGTTGATTCATACTTAAGTCTCTGCTCTTTTGGTTCATTCCTTTCCTACAGAATTTTAACCTCATTCTCCCTTGAGGAGCTATAAATTATTTATCTTGGAATCTTTTAAAAATTCTTGTGGTTCAAAATTTTTCAGTAGTAAGACTATTCTCGTCACTATGAGACAATCCCTCAATAAAAGCAGAATTAAGTTTGGCACTGTTAATCTTCCACTCCATATTTTTTTTCTTAGCAAAACAAAAATTTATTTGTGGGTTACCACAACCCTTCTAGCTTCTCTTTTTGTAAACATTCATTCTTATATTCAGATCTTTTGTTAATGAGGGGGAATTAAAAAGTAAAGAATGACTCAACACTTACCTTTCAAAACCTTATATCCTAATTAAGGGCATGAAAATACATGCACACATGAGGGACACCTGGATGGCTCAGTCAGTTAAGCCTCTGACTCTTGGTTTTGGCTCAGGTCGTGATCTTAGGGTCATGAGATCGAGCCCCGAGCGGGGTTCTGTGCTCAGCCTGGAGTCTGCTTGTCCCTCTCCCTCCTCCTCTGTCCCTCTCCCCACTCTTTCTTTCTCTCTCTCTCTCAAATAAATAAATAAAATCTTTTAAAAAATAAGGAAAATACATACACACATGAAAAAAGCAATAATAGCAATAATAATAATCATAGTAGTAGTGGTAGTAACAGTAATTGTAATAATAAGCCTTAGGGAGCTTTGCCATTTTCAACAGACATTCTCTCATTTGATCCTATAATGGCCCTGTAAGATAGATATTATTATCATCCCCATTTTACACATGAGAAAACCAAGTACAAAAAGTTGATATGACTTGAGGTGCCTGGGTGGCTCAGTCGTTAAGCGTCTGCCTTTGGCCTAGGTCATGATCCCATGGTCCTGGGATCGAGCCCCACATCAGGCTCCCCGCTCAGCGGGAGTCCTGCTTCTCCCTCTCCCACTCCCCCTGCTTGTGTTCCCTCTCTCGCTGTGTCTCTCTCTGTCAAATAAATAAACAAAATCTTAAAAAAAAAAAAAAGTTGATATGACTTGTCCAAATTTTCTTAACCATAACCGGAATTTGAAAATTGGTCTTCTAACTCCAAAGACTATTGCTTCCACACTGCTCCTCAATGATGAAAAAATAGTACATTACTCTCTGCCTCAAGTCACCCGTATCACATAGTATTAGGATTTGAGGCACAGAGGAAGCACTCTAATTGTATTATTAATATTTTTATTTCTAAATTCTATAAGAAAGGGAAGAATATTTCAAGGAAAAGTTGGAACTTGGACTCTGGACAATGGGACTTGTAACTGGAAGAGGGAAGGGACATTCCTGTCTGTAGGGTTACAAAAGTAAAGCTCTAGTTTCTATAATAGGCATGTCTTATGCAGGACATTGGGAAATCTTCCTCACCTGATGAGCTGTAGCAAAAGATGTTCTAATACAAAGTCTGGTGACAAATAATAGTATTGCATGCCCCTGAATGCTGGGCTGAGGAACTATTTTATAGGCAATCATGAGCCCCTGGAGGGTTTTATGCTCAAAAGTGACAAGATCAAATAAATCACTGCTTTAGTCAGATATTTCACGCACTTAGCAGCAGAAACATCACCTAAGACACTGCTCTAAAAATCCAGGTTTTGGTGATGACCATCTGGACTAGAGGAGGGCAATGGGGATGGAGAAGAAAGGAACAAATGTGAAACAAATTTGAAAAGAAAAGACAGTACAATTTGGCAGCTGATTAGAAATAGAGTAGAAAAAAGAGTCAAAGACCTCACTGAGCTTTCAAGCCTGGGTAAAGGCTCTAATAAGAACACAGAAAGACTATAGTGAAGCCACTCCAGCTTATAGAGTGAAGAAAGAAATCTAAGAAATGATAAACTAGCAGGAATGGGCATGTTCTCAAGTACATTAAAAAAAAAAATGTTCAAACATACTGAAATCAGGGACGCCTGGGTGGCTCAGTTGGTTAAGCGTTTGCCTTCAGCTCAGTCATGATCCCAGGGTCCTGGGTTCGAGTCCTGCATTGGGCTCCTTGCTCAGCAGGGAGCCTGCTTCTCCCTCTGCCTGCCACTCCCCCTACTTGTGCTCTCACGCTCTCTCTCTCTGACAAATAAAATCTTAAAAAAAAAAAAAAAACTTACTGAAATCCATTATCCCTCTATTGATATCTCCAAACCAACAGATAATAAGAATATTATCTTGGGCATTTTGTAAGATTATAACTACCCTTGCATTGACAAGAAGAGTAAATAGCAGCTTGACAACATTCCAGTTGAAATCAATCCATAAATCTCTTAATTCATAAATAACTTCTTGAAAACATTTTATTCATTAATTATCACATACATTTAATCACAACAAAGTGTTCCTTTCTTCTTATGTCAAAGCAATTTCTAGAATCATGTCTGATTACCACATTATTGCTTTATTCCAGTTTATTTTATGTACAGAATTTTAGTCCTCATTCTATCTTCTAGAGTCCTAGACCAAAAGGATTACATGGTGTGAAGGAGCTACCCAATAGACATTTATTCTACACCAGTGGTTCTTAAACTTTTTGGTCTCAGGAACCCTTAACATTCGTAAAAATTATTGAGGACCCAAGAAAGTTTTTGATTATATGGCTTATATCTACTGCATTTGAAATCAAAACAGAAATGTTTGAAACAATTACCTATATATTCATTTTTAAATAACAATAATAGGGGCTCCTGGGTGGCACAGTAGGTTAAGCTTCTGACTCTTGGTTTTGTCTCAGGTGGTGACCTCAAGGTTGTGAGATTGAGCCTCATGTCAGGGCGGTCTGCTTGGGATTCTCTTTCCCTCTCCTTCTGCCCCTCCTGCTCATGCACTCTCTCTCTAAAAAAATAGATAAAATCTTTTTAAAAGATTAACCATAATAAATGTAAATATATATTTAAATGAAAATAACATTTCTCAACCAAAAAATTTTAGGGAGAAGAGTGACATTATTGGACACTTTTGCAGATTTCTTTAATATCTGGCTGAAGAGAAGTAGCTGAAATCTATCATTTCAGTTAAAATCAATGAAGAAAATCCAACCACACACAGATATGCTACTGGAAAAAGAGGGATATTTTAATAGTCTTCTTAAAAATTACCTTTGATACCACACATGGTATTGATAACAAGTGGTAATTTCTTAAAGGTGAGCTGAAATGGGAAAGCTGAAACCAAATATCAATAAACTTACTCTTCTGTCTTCAAATAAATCCATTGGTCTGTCTTACCCAGATCTTTCAGCCATGCAGGATTTTGGAATGTTTGTCATTTGTTAAATATAAGTTCACTGAAATTATGCAGCTCTTTAAAATGCCAACATATTTCATTATAGAAAATAAAACATCACATTTGTTACTATTACTACCAATCTCATTAGAAAAGTCTTTGAGTATTTAGAAGCTCTCAAGCTCGCAGTGCTGGATATAAGTTTTCCAAAATTCTAATTTTCATGTGAAACTTCAAATGCTACTATTGGCAACAAACACTTGGTTATTTTTCTTGAAGTCACAGGCTCACTTCATTCATTTTGAGAAAATGAATGTCAAATATTAAAGTCTAAATAACCATAATTTGTCTGTAATTTGGACTTTACTTATTTATTTGAGAGAGAGAAAGAGAGCATGAGCAGGGGGGAGGGGCAGAGGGAGAGGGAGAAGCAGACTCCCTGCTGGACAAGGAGCCTTATGCAGGACTCCATCCCGGGATCATGGGATCATGACCTAAGCCAAAGACAGACGCTTAACTGACTGAGCCACCCAGGTGCCTAAGAGTTGAGATTTAATAAAATTACTTTTAATACTTCATAAAGGCCATTCTTAAGTGACACTGACTTTTTTTTTTTTAAATTGAGATTGCATGGTGGTAAAATATTCAATGACAATAGCACAAGTGCCCATACTAATAGTGAAGAGTACAATGACTTATAGTAATGGTTACATAAATAATGTAAAAATAATACCTAGTACTATTATATTTTGTCTTGTTGACCTCCTGATAGGATTTTAGGGACCCATGGGTATCCACGTATAACATTCCAGCTACCGTTCCTCTAGAGCATTCTGGTAATAGCTAATGTTTATAGTCTCTTCCTATGTGCCAGATTCTATTCTAAACACTGAGTTATTTAAAATCTGAATTTATGTGTTGAAGGGCATCTCAGCTCCCTCCATAGTTTGGCTATTGTGGACATTGTTGCTATGAACATTGGTGTGATTGTGCCCCTTCTTTTCACTATATCTGTATCTTTGGGGTAAATACCCAGTAGTGCAATTGCTGGGTATAGGGTAGCTCTATTTTTAACATCTCGAGGAACCTCCATACTGTTTTCCAGAGTGGCTGTACCAGCTTGCATTCCCACCAACAGTGTAAGAGGGTTCCCCTTTCTCCACATCCTTGCCAACATTTGTTGTTTCCTGTTTTGTTAAATTTTGAATAAAGAAGATGTGGTATATATATACAATGGACTATTAATCAGCCATCAAAAAGGATGAATACCCACCATTTGCATCAACATGGATGGAACTGGAGGGGATTATGCTAAGTGAAATAAGTCAAGCAGAGAAAAAAAATTACCATATGGTTTCATTCATATGTGAAACATAGGAATAGCAAGGAGGACCATAGTGGAAGGGAGGGAAAACTGAAGGGGGAGAAATCGAAGAGGGAGATGAACCATGAGAGACTATGGACTCTGGGAAACAAACTGAGGGTTTCAGAGGGGAGGGGGGTGAGGGGATGGGGTAGCTGGGTGATGGGTATTGAGGAGGGCATGTGTTGTGATGAGCACTGGGTGTCATAAGCAACTAATGAATCATTGAATATTACATCAAAAACTAATGATGTACTATACAGTGGCTAACTGAACATAATAAAAAATAAATAAATAAAATAAAATCTGAATTTAACATCTTTTTTACTTTAATGAGAAATATAAATGTGCCAGAGTGGAAGAAGAGGTAGACTATAATGTTGTGATACTTTTCAACAGAACACATTGAATAAATGCTCTAAGTAACTTGAGATCTAAAAAATACAGTTGAGGGTGCCCAGATGACTCAGTTGGTCAAGCATCTGCCTTTGGCTCAGGTCATGATCCCAGGGTCTTGGGATCAAGTCCCACATCCCTCCCTCAGCAGGGAGTCTGCTTCTCCCTCTCACTCTCCCTTTCCCTCCCTCTCTCTCTCTTTCTTAAATAAATAAATAAAATCTTAAATAAAAAATAAATAAATACAGTACAGTTGACCCTTAAACAATGAAGGTGTTGGGGTGCTGACCCCCCACATAGTTGAAAATCTGTGTGTAGCTTTTTTTTTTTTAATGTGATGTATCACACTGATTGATTAGCAAATATTGTACCACCCTTGCATCCCTGTAATAAATACCACTTGATCATGGTGAATGATTTTTTTAATGTATTGCTGGATTTGGTTTGCTAATATTTTGTTGAGGATTTTTGCATCTATGTTCATCAGGGATATTGACCTGTAGTTCTCTGTTTTTGTAGTGTCTTCATCTGGTTGTGGTATCAGAATAATGTTGGTCTTGTAGAATGAATTTGGAAGCTTTCTTTCCTCTTCTATTTTTTGGAACAGTTTGAAAAGAATAAATATTAACTCTTCTTTATTTTTTATTAAGTTTTTAAATTTTAATTCCAGTGTAGTTAACATGCAGTGTTATTTTAGTTTCAGGTGTACAGTGTAGTGATTCAACAATTCTATACATTACTCAGTGCTCATCTTGATAAGTGCTCTTAATCCCCTTCACCTATTTCACCCATCCCCCAACCCTCTCCCCTCTGATATGTTTTATGTTAAATGAGTACCCTCAGTTAAAGTTATTATTTTTTTCAACAAGAACATTTTTTACTTGAAGCATTCTTCAGAATACATCATTCTAAAAGATATATATAAAACATTCCATACAAGAAAAATAGAATACACATTTTCTTCTTCAAGTACACACAGAAGAATCCCCCGGTTAAGTCACATAAAAAGATAATATATATATTATAAAAAGATTTTATATATATAAATATATATATATATATATATAACATATATATATAACATATATATATAATATATATATATATATTACAAGTTTAAGAGACTGAAATCATACCAAATATATTCTCCAACCACAATGGTACAAAACTAAAAATCAACAATAAAACAAAGCAGGAAGAATCTACAATGTAAATATTAAATACTTAATATATGAATAGTAAATAACACACTACTGCACAAGCAATGGGCCAAATAAGAAATCAAACAGCAAATCAAAATACATCTCAAAACTGTTGATGATATTCCAAAACCTATGGGATGTAGCAAAAGCAGATGTTAGAGTGGAATTTATGCTATAAATGTTTATATTAAGAAAAAAAGTTCAAATAAACAACTTAACATTACACTACAAGGAACTAGAAAAAGAAGAAACATAACTGAAATTTAGTAGAGGAAAGAAATAACAAAGAAAAATAATAAGTAAACAAAATAGAGCCCAGAATAAATAATAACATAACATTGAAAGTAATGACCAGCTTTTCCAAAAAAATAAACAAAATTGGTAGTGCTTTAACTACATTAACTGAGAAAAAAAAGAGAGAAGACTCAAAGACCAAAATGAGAAACGGGAGAGAAAACAATACAACAAATAACCACAGAAATACATAGTGTGATAACAAATTATTATAAACAATTAAACACTAACAAATCAGATAACTTAGAAAAAAAACCAGGTAATTCCTAAAAATGCACAATTTATCGAGATTGAATCATGAATCTTGAATCCAAGAAGTATGAAATCTTAGACCAATAACAAGAATGAAAGTTAAATTAGGAATCAAAAATCTTCCAGCACAGAAAATCCCAAGACCATATGGTTTCATTGGTGAATTCTATCAAACATTAAAAAAATAAAAATTAATGACCACCTTTATCAAAATCTTACAAATAAAAGAATAGAGGGAACACATTCAAAATCATTCCATGAGGCCAGTACTATCCTGATATTGAAGCAGGACAAAAACAATACAAGAACAAAAAAGTCTAGTTTGTTTGATATAAATATTGCTACTCCGACTTTCTTTTGACATCTGATTGCATGATAAATATTTCTCTACCCCCTCACTTTCTTTCTTTTTTTTTTTTTTTTAAGATTTTATTTGTTTATTTGAGAGAGAGAGAGATATAAAGAGAGCAGGAGCAGGGTGGGGAAGAGGGGCAGAGGGAGAGAGAGAAGTAGACTCCCCACTGAGCAGGGAGCCTGACTCAGGGCTTGATTCCAGGACCCTGAGATTATGACCTGAGCTAAAGGCAGAGGCTTAGCTCTGACTGAGCCACCCAGGTGCCCCTCCCTCTTGTGTATTTTTAATTTTGGTTGTTGAGTTCATCTCTGATTGCTTCTTTTTTATATTTTCTATCTCTTTACTGAAGGTCTTACTGATATCCTCCACTCTTTTCTCAAGTACAGTGACTATCTTTATGACCATTACTTTAATTCTCTATAAGGCATATTGCTTATATCTGTTTCATTTAGCTCTTTTGCTGTGATTTTGTCCTGCTCTTTCATTTGGGACATATTCCTCTGTCTCCTCATTTTGTCTAACTCTCTGTTTCTCTGTATTAGGAAAGTCAGCTATGTCTCTTGATCTTGAAAGTAGTGGCCTTATGAAGAAGAGGTCCTATAGTGCCTTGTAGTGCAATGTCCCCTATTTACTAGAACCTGGAACTTCAGTGGTGTCCCCTATGTGTATTGTGTGACCCCTACTGTTGTGGCTGAGCCACACATGCCTTTAGTGCAGTCAGCTACAATGGCCCTCTTTGCCTGTTGTGGGCAGGGTTTGGTCCCTGTGCTGTTAAGGGGCCAGTCTGGGGTCATCTTGTGCTTGTAGTTGGGTCAGACCAGATGCCTGCATTCAACCTGTTTGCTGGAACTATGGTTACATCAAACTCACTTTGCATTGTCTCCTAAGAGGCTTTAATGGGCAGGGCTGGCAGTCAGACCAGATGTCTGTCCCCAGTCTGTCTTTTGGATTGCAGTAACCCTGAACTACAGGGCTCTCTCTCTGTGCTGCCCCCTGTGAGGTTTTCGATGGTGGGTGGGACTAGCAGTCAGATTAGATGTCTGACCCCAACCCACTGTTGGGGCTGCAGTCTAACTGGTGTGTATGGTTATCTGCCCTCTCTGCAGGGCACGTGTAACTTTGGAGTGGTGCTGTCCACTGTTGCAGAATGAGGCACATCAGGCACTGTTTTGGAGGGACTCCTGCCGAGTGGGGCACGTTGGATGGAGCACTATTTAACTCTAGCCATGTATATCTTTTGACTCCCCAAAAACTTAACCTCTAATAGCCTACTGTTGACTGGAGGCCTTACTGATAACATAGTCAATTAACAGCAATTTTGTAAGTCATATGGATTGCATACTGTGTTCTTACAATAAAGTAAGCTAGAGAAAAAATGTTATTAAGAAAATCATAGGAAAGAGAACATACACTTATAGTACTGCACTGTATTTATTGAAAAAAATCCACATATTAAGTAGATCTGCACAGTTCAAACCTGTGTTGTGCAAAGGTCAACTGTATGTATTTTAAATGATAGCAGTGGTAAACTATGAAAAAGTCAACATTTTTATGGGACTCTAATTAGAATAAGATTTCCCCAATTCTTTTTTTTTTAAGATTTTATCTATTTGCTTGAGAGAGAGAGAAAGAGAGAGCACAGAGGGAGAGGGAGAAGCAGACTCCCCTCTGAGCAGGGAGCCCGATGTGGGGCTTGATCCCAGGACGCCGAGATCATGACCGGAGCCAAAGGCAGACGCTTAACTGACTGAGCCACACAGGTGCCCCAATTTCCCCAATTCTTAACACTAATTCCTCCAGTTGTCAAGGAATTAACCAAAAGTCTTAGAAGAAATTATGCCTACTTACTGGTGTAGCAATTTTAGGAGGATCTAGTTTCTATCTTCAAGAAGCTTATACAAGCTTAGAATCAAATTCCAATTCCAGCTTTGCTATTGTCTTTAAGTGTTACTGCATAATATAAACCACTAACTTTTGGGGGCTTTAGAAAATTAAAGGAAAAATTTTAAAGTGCACAAAATGACCTCAGGTCTGTGTCCATTAAAAGAAAACCTAGATCTGACTCAAATTCTAAGCCAAGAGTTATTTAGAAGGGCTATTGGGTTAGATGCTCCCTCTGTGGAAGTGGCTAGTAAGTGGGCCTTTGGTACTGAGTTATATATAGGCATTGGAATATAGAAAAAACTTTTACACACTATGGAGACATCTGTGTGCTCCAATCACACTAATCTAGGTGATCTAACCAATGACCCAAAACCCAACAAACCAAAACACTAGTTTCTCTAGACTTAGCACTGAATCATCTTATCTGTCTTGTTTACTAAACTTAGTTTTGGTATCTGTAAAATTGGTCTAATAAAATTGGCCTAATAATTTAGGATTATCCAGAGCTAGCAATATGGTATAATTCCAAGATAGCGTGTTCATGGCTAGAACTAGTTAATTTACAGGACAGTTTGGTGTCATAAAATCTAAAAGTAAAGGATGAGAGTGTGAAAGGGTCTCAAACCAACTTCTAGGATTACCCCAAATTACCAATTTTCACTGTAATCTGGGATGAAGGAATATAATGTGTCATCAGTCATCATCATGACCGCTTGAAAAAGGCCTGGAAATGTGTCCTGTCAGTACACGTTGAAAGGTAAGGACACAGCATTCTCTTACAGGTCAGCAGGGGGTGTCAGGCCACCAGACTTCTTGCTCTAATGGTAAACTCCTGCAGTTGCAGAAGAAATGTTTCAATGAACAAAGCATTCAAATGAAATTCATCGATGATGGCTACAACTCGTACTTCATTTCCCTCCATTTATTTCATGTTTTGTTTTGATTTTCAGAACTACTTTCCTAGACATCTGTAGAAAGTGAATACATTGCCACATAAAAAAATTAGGTTCCTGGACCCAATTCCAATGTGTGTGTGGAGGCTTCCCCACACCAACAAGCAATTCTTGGACACTAGCAGGGTGTCCTAGAATTCAACTCCATTCTGACACTATTTACCTGGGGATAGAATCAGATTCTACTCATAAAGAACCCACTCCCACAAGATCGCCCCCCACACCAAGTTATTACTTATGCTTCTGACCTACAGGCTACAAATTGAAGGTTCCAACAATCCCTGGGGTTTGATTAATTTGCTAGAATTACTCACAGAACTCAGGAAAACCCATTTACTCACTAGATTACTGATTTATTTCAAAGGATATTAAAGGATACAAATCAACAGCCAGATGAAGAGATCCATAAGTTGAGGTCTAGAACAGAGGAGCCTCTGCCTTCATGGAACTTGGGGCCCAGCATGGTGGCATGTCGAAGTATTCTGGTACCCCAACATGGAAACCTCCTACCCCAACCTCATCCTTTTGGGTTCTTAATGGAAGTTTCATTATGATAGGCATGACTAATTAACTCATTGGCCATTGATTCAACCTCCAGCCTCCCTCACCTCCCAGAAATCAGAGGGTAGGACTAGAAGTCCCAAACCTCTATTTCCAGTTGGTTCTCTTGGCAACTAGCCTCCAACCTTAGTCACCTTCGTTAACATAAACACTGTTTTGGTGGAAAGGACTTGTTATGAATAACAAGACACTTATTTTCCCTTTATGGCTCTGAAGCAACTGAGGACAAGAGACCAAATATTATGACAAAAGGTGCTTCCACTGCCCTTATTGCTCAGGAAATTCTAAGTTTAGGGAGCTATGAGCTCTGATGCAGACTATATATATATATATATTTTTTTTTTTTTAATGATTTTATTTATTTATTTGAGAGAGAGAGAAAGAGAGCATGGGAGTGGGGGTGGAGGGGCAGAAGGAAAGGGAGAAGCAGACTCCCTGCTGAGCAGGGAGCCCTACATGGGGCTCGATCACAGGACCCTGAGATCATGATCTGAGCTGAAGGCAAACACTTAACCAACTGAGCCACCCAGGCACCCCTATATATTTCTTATAAAGCACAATATTGTAATAAATGTATTAAATATTTAAATATTTAATATTTAAATATTAAAAATTCTTAGCTTATATTTTACAAGCACGTCCTTATTTATCACTGTCAGAAAAATCAATTCATTTAAAAATATGATTGAATCTAGCTTATCATGCTTTTCCAAAGAAGCAAATAAACAAAAAAATCAGCTCAGGAAAAACTACAGAATTCCTCATGTAATGAGGAGCATTGCAGAGTGTAATGATATAAGATCTTTGAGAAAAGTGGTTATATTACTAACAAATAGGCAGCATTTTCCTCTGTGAAATTCAAATTACATACTAAGAGATGCAACTGATACTCTATACAGTTGCATCTTGGCATGACATATTGAAAGAGGCTCACACAGTCAGGGTGGGTGTACCAAGACAATCTGGCGCACAGAGACAACAGAGGGGTAGTGGGGCAAGATTGGGAAACTGAGGCTGGAGGAAATTTTTTTCATTTTAATTGTAAAACAAAATTAAGAACAAATATAAAATGCTTAGCTGGGGGGCGCCTGGGTGGCTCAGTCAGTTAAGCCTCTGCCTTTGGCTCAGGTCCTGATCCTGGGGTCCTGGGATCGAGCCCCGCATCAGGCTCCCTGCTCTGCGGGAGCCTGCTTCTCCCTCTTCCTCTGCTGCTCCCCCTGCTTGTTCTCTCTCTCTCTCTCAAATAAATAAATACAATCTTAAAAAAAAAAAAAAATATATATATATATATATATAATGCTTAGCTGGGGTAAATATAAGAGGAAATAGTTTGCAATTTATTTTTTTTATTATTATTTTATTTTTATTTTATTATGTTATGTTAATCACCATATATTACATCATTAGTTTTTGATGTAGTGTTCCATGATTCATTGTTTGCATACAACACCCAGTGCTCCATTCAATATGTGCCCTCGTTAATACCCATCACCAGGCTAACCCATCCCCCCACCCCCCTCCCCTCTAGAACCCTCAGTTTGTTTCTCAGAGTCCATAGTCTCTCATGGTTCGTCTCCCCCTCCGATTTCCCCCCCTTCATTTTTCCCTTCCTGCTATTTTCTTCTTCTTCTTCTTTTTTTTTTTTAACATATAATGTATTATTTGTTTCAGAGGTACAGGTCTGTGATTCAACAGTCTTACACAATTCACAGCGCTCACCATAGCACACACCCTCCCCAATGTCCATCACCCAGCCACCCCATCCCTCCCACACCCCTCCACTCCAGTAACCCTCAGTTTGTTTCCTGAGATTAAGAATTCCTCATATCAATGAGGTCATATGATACATGTCTTTCTCTGATTGACTTATTTCGCGCAGCATAACACTCCAGTTCTATCCATGTCGTTGCAAATGGCAAGATTTCATTCCTTTTGATGGCTGCATAATATTCCATTGTATATATCTACCACATCTTCTTTATCCCTTTATACTTTTTTATTATTTTTAATTTTTTTAAGATTTTATTTATTTGTCAGGGAGAGCACAAGCAGGGGGAGCAGCAGAGGGAGAGGGAGAAGCAGACTCCCCACGGAGCAGGGAGCCTGATGTGGGACTTGATCCCAGGACCCCAGGATCATGACCTGAGCCGAAGGCAGACGTTCAACTGATTGAGCCACCCAGGCATCCCAGCAATTTGTTTTTTTAAAACCTGAAAAAATTATACTAGTCCCCACTTATTCATGAGGGATACATTCCAAGACCCCCAGTGGATGCCTGAAATTGTGGCTAGTACCGAACCCTCTAGAGACTGTGTTTTCCTTGTACATACATGCCTATGATAAAGTTTAATTTATAAATTAGGCACAGTAAGAAATGAACTATTGTTCATAAATAATGAAATAGCAAAATTATAACAATATACTGTAATAAACGTTATGCGAATGTGGTCTCTCTCAAATTACCTTACTGTACTGTACTCACCCTTCTTGCGATGGTATGAGATGATAAAATGCCTAGGTGATGGGATGAAGTGAGGGGAATGATGGGTTTTGTGATGGAGCCTTAGGCTACTATTGACCTTCTGATTATACATCTGAAGGAGAATCACCTGCTTCCAGACCATTGACTCAGGTAACTAAAGCCTGAAAAGTGAAACCACTGATTAATGGAGGACTACTGCTGTGGAAGAAAACAAACAAACCCTCTTTGAGGGAAAATAAGAGAGGGAAAGCCCACATTCTTTTCATTCTGTTTGTATACCGATGGAAACTGGGAAGCTGGGCTTAGCATCCTACACTGTCATACCAGCTACTTGTGCTCACCTACCACTGACTTCCCAGGGACTGCAACTCAATCGATGTTAGCAACTGGTTTAAGAGGTTTAAGTTAAACTGTGTTTAAGAGGTTGTAGAAAGTAAACTAGGTATATAATGTCTTTTGCATTAATAGATAAACGTAAGTCTGACCCAGGACGCCTGGGTGGCTCAGTTGGTTAAGCATCTGCCTTCGGCTCAGGTCATGATCCCAGGGTCCTGGGCTCAGCAGGGAGCCTGCTGCTCTCCCTGCTTGTGCTCTCTCTCTCTCTCTGACAAATAAATAAATAAATAAATAAATAATAAATAAATAAATAAATAAAATCTTTACAAACAAACAAAAAACATAGGTCTGACCCATTCATGATCGTGGAAGTAGTTTTCATCAGCTTGGTGATTTTACTCCTCAAGTGGGTCAGGCAATCTGGATCTAGGTGACAGATTAGGACCATTCATAAACTTTTGAATAAAGGTCAATGTTTCTCAAGGAAAGGAATCTAAATGTGGAAAAAAGTGGGGGTTTCTGTTTGTTTAACCTAACTCTGCATCCAATCATTCACCTGTATGCATACGGCCTACATAAGTAATATATATTTTCTACCTATTTAACGTTGAGAACAAGACCTGAAAGACAGTGAAGTCTAAATATTAGGTGCTTGGCGACATTTCAATAATGAGTTGATTCATTGTATGTTGTCAGAGAAGGCTCCAAGAGTAAGCCGTTGATGTCCACAGTGCTGGAACACAGTTATTCCGAAGCACTTATATTGCACTAAAAATGTCCTCTTTTATGTGTGCTCGATGTGGATACTGGTTAAAAACAACATTTGGGGGTTAGGGGGAGTAGGTAATCAAGAGGCAGTAGTATGAATAACCTTGTATGCCCTTCAGAAAATGCGTAATAACCGTGTCCTGCCTCGAAACATCATAGTTCATTAGGTTTCTGAATACCTATTCAATCATTTCAAAGCTTGTCCATGGTTAAAGAGTAACAATATGATTATTTCCCTTTCCCCAAGGGAATTACCAAATCGCAATATCCTGTTATGGAGACCCAGGCCTCTGACACACATACTGAATATTAAAGCCTCGCTCACTCGGAATAATTGCAGTGCGTGCAGCTTCATTGTTCTGAGTGGGGTCTCTGGTGTTCTTTCATAAGTACTTCAATTTATAAACTATTCTGAAAAAAACATGGCTTGTTAGTTTCTAGTACATTTTGTAATGCACCAAGATGTCAGTGAGTTCTGCTACTCAGAGTTCATGCTATGGTTGAAGCCATATTGTCACAAAAAAGCCAGACAGAAACTGATCTTTTCTCCAGGAAATAACAGCAAACAGCAAAACAAGCAGAATTGTCAAATTTGAAGCTCAGATGTTGGTTTTAAGGATCTCTAACCTCTCCTTCGTCACTATTCCCTTTTTTTTTTAACAGCATTCACTCTTCCTTCTGAGGCCCACTGGGACCACATTTTCTACTCCCACCACTCAAACCTAGCCCTGAAAATAAATAAATAAAGACATGTCACACCATCCTCTTAACTTCTAAGAATAACCAGTTTAATATACAGACGGCCCATTCTTTGAAAGTAATTGTAGGCAAGTAAAAGCAGAATACAAAAGACCTAGGCAGAAAGAAGCCCAAGACTACATAGAAGTTTTGTCTGAGCCAATGCATTGCTCTTCTCTATCCACCCCTGCTATCTTCTGCACTGAGAACTTCAGACTCCAGAAATCCAAAATGTGCTCTCATTTCAAAACACTCCCATCCCTGATCTGTGCATCCCTGAATAATCATACCTGCTGATTTACAGAATATTACAGTTTTCCACATGAAAACTTGTTAGGAGCTGGACCAGGTGTTAACAATACAAATAAATGGCTAATACAGGACACCTGCCTTTAACAGTAGGCTCCCGCTTATCGGAAAAATGTTGCCCCGAACCAACCAGTGCATGTTAGGCTCTCAGAATAGCAGCTGCTCCCTAAGGGTGAAGAGAGGTAGTATAGAGAGATAGAAATGTTACTTGGAAAACCTCTCAGTGGGGGCAGCTTGAGGCAATGTAAGCAGAGACTAAAACCTAAAGGAAGAGATATTCCCCAGCATTGGGAATTAGGAATGTCTAATCTCCACATTTCTCAACTGGGAGATATTCCTGAAGACCATTAGAAAATTCCGTCTAGCAGATGAATAGCAACGGTCCTGGCCATTTGCTCTATCTCAATTCTACCTTCATATGGAAGAAGAGGAGCATTACACATTGCCACCGGTTGTCGTAATGTTTCTATGTGAGAAATGCAGAAGTCTGCTTGCCAAAACCCCAAATGAGAAAGGAGTGATAACTGGTGACAACTGGTTGCAAAAGAAAGAACCTTTCAAGCAAAGAAAGCAACCTCATGGGCAGAGAGCTAAGGAATCAGTGGGGGTGATGTTTGATAGTTATGCTTAATTTTATCTTGAGTAAATTATAAAAAGAGGCCATGGTGAAAAATATTTGTGCTTGATATCTTTTTCTTGATGTTCTTAATATTTTGTTATCTTAAAAAAGCAAATAAATTCCCTCGGTTTCAATACAGAGATGGGAGTCTCTCCTGATCTTCCACCAAATACTGCATTAAAAAGCAAGTTTAGAACACATCACAAGTTTTCTTTTGGTCTACTTGGCCAAATAAAGAATCAAAAGAAAAGACATCATCAGTATCTTTTGGCATTTTGAAATCAAGGTCATGAAGTTACTTGATTTAGGCACTTCTTGTGAGTGTCTCCATGTTTTGCCTATAATAACTATTTCTCCATCCAAATTTCTTATTCTATGAGTAGCACAGTAAAAGGAAGAAAACATATTGATTGACAGTGTGGTTCCAACCTCACTGGTCACTGATCACTGATATGTTTTTAATTAATTTCGGAAATTAATTATTAATTAACTAAAATTTTTCTTTTTTTTTAAGATTTTATTTATTTGATAGAGAGAGACACACAGAGAGAGGAAACACAAGCAGGGGGAGTGGGAGAGGGAGAAGCAGGCTTCCTGCTGAGCAGGGAGCCCAACGTGGGGCTCGATCCCAGGACCCTGGGATCATGACCTGAGCCGAAGGCAGATGCTTAATGACTGAGCCACCCAGGCACCCCAATTAACTAAAATTTTTCTCACTTATTTATATTCTTTTGTGTTGTATGCCATTGTTCAACAATGGGCTTGGTCAAACTCCAGAAAGGCGACCAAAGAATAAGTTGCAATAAATAATTTTAATGTTTTGTAGTGTATTAATTTTTATATTAAAATATAACACTGGTATTTTTTTATCCCAAATTTTGCTTTGGTTATCTCAGATGTAAGTATCTGATATATATTTATTACATATATATGTAATATATATAACATACATACTTATGTCTTTATACACTATAGTATTTAAATATTTGTGATTTTTGTAGAGTTTAATAAAATCACCTCACATCTTATGGAAATGATATATTTAAAAATAATAATTAAATAAAGTTAATGCAATAATCTTCAAGGTCTGGAGTATTCAGGCAACTAATTCAAAAATCAAGAGGTTTCCAAATCTCTAAAAGACCAAAGTTAATGCAACTTTGATCTTAGGAGTTCATTCTTTGCTGTCAGTTCCTAATCTTCCCCTGAAACAGATAGTGTCTGCTTTCAGCCAGAGTTAAGGAGGAAAGGGGTTTGTAAGGTAGAGGAAGGTAGGGCATAACATCTTGTTGCAAGTCCGCTACATTAAAGCTGTGCACTTAGATATCCCCCATCAAAATACCATCAGTCAAAAAAGTACAAGTTAAAAGTCAGCAAGTTGGGGCACCTGGGTGGCTCAGTCGGTTAAGCGTCTGCCTTCGGCTCAGGTTATGATCCCAGGGTCCTGGGATCGAGCCCCATATCAGGCTCCCTGCTCCACGGGAAGCCTGCTTCTCCCTCTCCCACTCCCCCTGCTTGTGTTCCCTCTCTCTCTCTGTGTCTCTCTCTGTCAAATAAATAAATAAAATCTTAAAAAAAAAAAAAAGTCAGCAAGTAATAAAATCTTGTCTGGCGGGAGCAAGAAAAACACGAGATATTGTTTTAAAAAATATGGTTTAGAGGTGCCTGGGTGGCTCAATCAGTTAAGTGTCTGCCTTCAGCTCAGGTCACGATCCCAGGACCCTGGGATAGAGTCCGCATGGGTCTCCCTGCTCCCTCTGTTCTTGTGCTCTCTCTCTCTGTGTCAAATAGATAAATAAAATCTTTTTTTAAAAAAATATGGTTTAACTGAACACGGTAAGTGTGATAACATTTTCAGACAGATCAGTTTGGAGGCAATGGTGTGATTCAGGAATGTGGATGTCTGCAATCCTAAAACCAAGGTGAAGGAGATCTGCAGGATATGAATGAGGATTAGGGCAACACAACGATGGCTTCTTGTATGCACAATGCATTTTTACACTTGTCCTCCAGTCTAATTGTCCTCAAAGCAGTGACTTGGTAATGGTGGCACTTTGCAGTGAAACAGCCTTTGTTATGCTTTGATTCATGACAAAGATTGGCAGGTCTGTCTAGCATGATGATGTACGTTGCTATGCTCTACGTACCATGCAATATTACATAATACCGCAATCACAATAGACCTGTAATTAAATATATATATATATTCTTTAACAATCACATACTATTTACAAAATACATATAAATGTATGGGTTATGCTAAAGTATAATAAGCTCATTAGGTGGTAATATCCTTGCTTGCATCATAACATGAAGATACATCAAATAAAAAAATTCTGATTTTTTTTTATAAAGGGAAAAGCTGAAATACAAAAAAAAATTCTCCTTATTTTAATATCTTTCACATACGGTATTTTCTAAGTATGGGAAGGAAAAATGTGGGCAGAAAACCTGAACAAGAGTCTATGAGTAGACAAATGACTTCTATGGTGATTGTAAATCAGTTCAGGAAAGGAGGGTGGGAGGGAGAGAGGAGGAGGAAAGGGAAAGAGAAGTAAGGAAAAGAAGAATAGAACAATCCAGAAACAATCAATAAGGACCATTTTAAAAAGGGCAGTAACTTCATAATACTATAAATGACAGTGTTATTAACCTTATAACACTATGAATAAACAAAAATGTATTATTTACCCAATGGCTAAGGTAAACTTTGAGAGTTTAAAAGGAATTAGGCAACTCCTGAATTTTCCAGCTCAGTAATTACTGGTATCATTTTGCATTGCTTTAGTTATTTAAAAGTAATATAATTAATGACTTTGGATTAATATTTTTAATTTGTTCCACTTTCTATTCTATTTCATCCTTCTTCTCTAACAATTGAACGTGATTGTCATGTCACGGAAGCAGAGCTAAATCATAGTGCAAATGTACAAAATCTCACTAGCTTAAAAGACATTTCCATCATTATCAAATCAGTTACAGAAACAGAACAAAGGGTAAGAACTTGGGTTCTCTGACTATGATTTCCCCTCATAATAAACAATCTGTTCAAAATGTCCTGTATTTTTACAATGGAAAACATGTTTCGCCCTGAATTATCTACAAGGTCATATTGAGAAATGTTTGTACAGAGTGTATCTGCCTTTGTTTTATCAATTGAGTTATCAGTGACACTGATCTTAAATTGGAGGTTCTGGAATACTGGAATCTGTAAGTAAAAAAATGATGAAAACACTTGAGAGGAGTGCTCTTTTTTTTTTTTAAGATTTATTTATTTATTTATTTGACAGAGAGAGGGAACACAAGCAGGGGGAGTGGGGGAGGGAGAAGCAGGCTTCCCGCTGAGCAGGAAGCCTGACTCGGGGCTCAATTCCAGGACCCTGGGATCACGACCTGAGCCGAAGGCAGTCGCTTAACCGACTGAGCCACCCAGGTGCCCAGTGAGGAGTGTTCTGTATGAGAAAGGGGAAATCTGGTTTGATATGAAGCTTATATCTGCTATAAAGCTTGTCTCCAGTCACCAGGAGCCTCTTTTTACTTTTCCCTTTTTACCTCATCCCTGGTGCCTTCTCTGATCTGGCTTCCTCACCACCCCAACTGACCCCTTTTAACCATCTAGTGGTCAAACATGCCTATTAGGAAATTATCTGATTCACAGAGTCTCACTAACGTATATCTGAGGGATTATGTTTTATTAATTACCATTCCTAGAAGTATCTGCATCAAGAAATAGAAACTTTAATAGAAAGAAATGAAATACTACTGGTGAAATTCACTAATGGTGGAATTTCAGCATCTCTTGGGAAAAGGGTCTGGGAGTAGGGAGAGGCAGGGGCAGAGGGGAGGAGAGGATACTAAGTAAGTGGGGTCTCCTGATACACCGGTCACAGAGATCACAACTACCACATGCATACGTAGCCCCAAGTCCTTATACCATGTTCTTCCTAATGACTGAACCCAACCGCATGGTGCTGTGCAAAGAGCTTTGGATTAAGACTGAGGACACCCAACATGTACTTCTAGTTCTGTCTCACCTTATTTGTGTGATCCAGACCAGATCATTCCTTACTTCATTCCCATAGCACCTGTGAGTTCTTTCAACTGTGTCAACAAAAACAAAAAAAGCCCGTAGAAATTGAGGTAGAGTATGCAGTAATAAAATAAAAGGTTCCTTCCAAAACAGCAAATATCAAAGTTTCCCAGACCACTATGCTTATACCTCTTACTTGAATTAAAATTTTGGCTTCTGAGACTAACTTTGTAAAATTTCCTACTGCCAAACACTGTCAAGAGTTCCATTTGGAAATCCAAACATCATTACTTAAAATGAGTTATGATTTCCTGTTCAAACTCCCACAGGAGCTCTGGGCTGATAAAGAATCGCTTGAAGGGGACTATTCCTCTTCCCAAGGGATTTACAACCTAACAAAGATGAATAAGATAAGTAAATATTTACTGATGTTTTAGAAACCAGAAAACAAACAGCCTAGTGAGTGGGTCGACTTAGCACGAGCATACTGATAGTGATGGGACTATTAAGGTTTTTGAGATTACATGACTTATTGGATTATGTTTGCTTATTTTACTTTGAAGGACCCTAATTTTTTTACTCAGGGGTTTGTTATCTATTTGTGATGATGTAATTTCTTTAGTAAACAACGATAACCTTTGCTACTCTATTAAAAAGTTTATAATGAAAAAGTGTAGAAAAATGTAGAAACACGTCCGACGCAAGTATAAACTCGTGAATAACTAAAGCTGTGAAGTGCATCATAAAAAGGCTTTATGATCAGAAAAGGAAAGGATTAGTAGGCTTAGAACAGAAGCCAAGAGAATTGCTTGCTGTGGTACCATAAAGGACTGAACAGAGGGACCAGGCTTCATGAAGGAGGTGGATACTAATTCAGGATATTATGTTATTCTTGCATTTTTATAGCAAAGTCCAGGAAACTCACCATATGTAAACGATTATAGTTAATCTTGTATTTAAGGTTGATAATTACTCATTGCAATAAAGATTTTTTCCTCTTTATGAGATATAGTAGGCTAAAAGTCTTTCCCCTCATTAACTTTCCAAGTTACCTAAAATTCCAAGCTCTAGACATATGTGTCCATCTCTGTGTCTGATATCTCCACCTAGATGTCTTAAAGAGTCCTCAAACTCAATATGAGGACCACTTAAAACTGTAACCTTTGTCTCATACCTGGTCCTCTCCTGGTGTCACCTCTTTCTGGGAATAGCATATACATGTCATTGTCATCCTTGACATCTTATCCCTTTCTAAGGATAGAGGCCCATCACCAGGTCCATGGATATCACCGTTAAAATATCTTTGAATCTAGGCACATCTCTCTCTCTTTCTCCCCATTGTCACCGCTCCTAATTCAAATAACAAGGTCTCCCAGAGTAACCTCTTCATCTGGTTTTCCTGTACAACCCTTGCTCTCTGCAGTTGATTCTCCCACACAGGAGACTGTGTGAGCTGACTAAAATATAAGTCTCATCATGTTCTCTTTCTTCTTAAAACCATTCAAAGGTAACACAGTGCTCTTAAGATAAAGAAGAGGCTCCTTAACATGTCCTCTGGTGGTCTGACTGCTTGAACCCTAGATCACCTCAGCCCCAGCCTCCTTGCCTGCTTGCTTTCTTCCTCACTCTTTATTCAAGCTTCCTGGCTTCTTTCCAATTCTGAATGTACTCTCCTCCTCACTGCAGGGCCATTCCACTTACTGTTCCATCTGCCTGAAACCCCTCTCACACGCACTTTCACTTAATGACTTTTGCTTTTCCTTCAAATTATCCAAATATCTCTTCCTCAGGAAATCCTACTCTGACTTGATAAATTGGATCAGATCCCTACATCTTTCATGCCACTTATCACTTTTTTTTTTTTTTTTTTTTTTTTAGAGCAGGGTGGGAGGGGCAGAGGGAGAGAGAGAGAAAGGGAACCTTCTGCAGGCTCCATAAAGCCCAGCATAAAGTCTTGTCACAGGGCTCAATCTCATGACCCTGAGATCATGACCTGAACCAAAATCAAGAGTCGGACGCTTAACTGACTGAGGCACCCAGGCGCCCCCACTTATCACTATTCTTGATTTGTCTACTTAGTTGATGACTGTCTAAGTCCCACACAATGAGCTTCATGAGGCAGGGACCATGTCTGTTTTCACCGGCCCTTTTCTTAAGCACTCAGCCCAGCGATTAGCAAGTACTGGGTCCTCAATGTATTGTGGAATGAATGAATGTGTGAATGACTGAATTGATGGATGGATGAATGGATGGATGACTGAAAGATCACTATCTTCAGATGTCAAATACCTAAAGTCATTAAACCAATTTATTGTAGAGTTTTATCATTTCTCAGGAAGAGAGATCCTGAGAGAATGGCATTTGATGCAATGGTATAGAGAATAGGAAGTGAATAACACAGAGCATATTTACAGTTACTTTTGCTATTTGGAATTTGTTCCCCTTTCCTAAGAGGGTATCCTCTTTTGGGGGGGATTTCTTTTTCCTCCATGGTATGGTTTTGTGGGAGTGTATATGTTTCAATTCAATAAGAAGAAGTCAAATAACGCAATTTAAAAATGGGCGAAGGATTTGGATAGACATGTCTCCAGAGAAGATAGACCAATCGACAATAGGTTTATGTAAAGATGCTCAAAATCTTTAGTCATTAGGGAAATGCAAAGCAAAATGACAATGACAGACCACTTCACACACAATAGGATGACTCTAATCAAAATGACAGACAATAAGAAGGGTCGACAAGGATGTGGAGAAATCCACACCTCTCATACACTGCTGGTAGAAACCTTAAATGATGCAGTGACTTTGGAGAACAGTTTGGCAGTTCCTCAAACTGTTAAATGTAGTTATCCTGTTACTCGGCGATTTCACTCCTAGGTATCTACCCAAGAGAAATAAAAATATATGTGAACATATGCTCACTAAGAGACTGGTACACAGATAGCCATAGCAGTATTATTCATTATAGTCAAAAGCAAAAACATCCCATAACTGATAAATAGATAAACAAAGTGTAGTATATCAATACAATGGAATATTATTTGATCATAAAAAGGAATGCAGTGCTGACACGTGCTACAGCATGGATGAATCTTAAAAATACTGTTACATGAAAGAAGCCAACCAGAAAAGACAACATATTGTTTGGTTCCATTTATAAGAAATGTCCAAAATAGGCAAATCCCTAGAGACCAACATTAGCTGAGTGGTTCTAAAGGCTGGGGTGAGGGGGGAAAATGGAGACTAATTACTAATGAATATGGGGTTTCTTTCAGGGCTGTTTAAAATGTTCTAAAATTAGACTGTAACAAGGGTTGCACATCTCTGGGAATGTATTAAAAACCACCCATATGTACACATTAAAGGAGTGACTTTTGTGGTATGTGAATTGTATCTCGATGAATTGTTTAAAAAATAAATATAATGTATCAATAAGTGCAAATCTAGTTATATGCACAAAATGTAAGGGGGGGTGGGGACGGACTGGGGGTAAAGGAGTGGAACAAAGAAGGCTTCATAGGCGAGATGATGGTAAATCTGTGAATTACTTGTCTTTCACCCAACCTTCCCTGTCAACACGCTGGGGGTCAGTTCCATCAGGCTTGGGCTGCCCAGATACATAAATATTAAAGAATAATAATTGCATTTAGTTTTGAATGGAAAATGTGTTCCAGAACGCTCAGGCACATAAATCCCAAGAGATTAAGCTTCAGGCAAATCCAATCTACACAGCCAGATCGCTAGTAGAGGTCATGATTGCAGTTTGGCTACACTTAAGTTTATTCAATGACGTCTTTTTCTCTCTCTTCAAAGACTCATAAGTACAAGAATTGCCAGGAGACAAGAACCCCCTCAAACATTTCATTCTCACAGGATGTTGAATGAGTAGGCATTAGAACCCACATCACTTCTATGGTTGTTCACTGTGTAACAAAAACAATTCAGGTCACCAAATATTTGTGCACATACCCAAAACCTAAACAATATTAAGCAGCACACTCAAGACAGGAAGTGACTTCTGGAAATTGTTGTCAGCACTTTGTTACCATATTCATAGAAAAAAAATGTCTCTTTCATCAGTGCGTAGACTCAGAAATTATTACAAGAAATTTGCAAATTCTTTATTTTCTCTTTTGGAATATATCTGTGTAAAATGAAAAAAAAAAATGCTTTAGACTGCACATCCCAGAATTCCTATATACCTTTAGCCTCGGGCATAGTTTTTATGGTACTACTTGTTACTGATTAGTACTATTTCGTCAAGCTCACCCCATGAGTAAACAACAGCTTACAAAACACAATAGGATACAAAGTAGAATTTTTACTGTAACCTAGGAAATGAAAGGCTTGTCAGTCATTTCTCCTTGTGTACCACGGAATCAAAGAGAAAGTGACAAGGATGAATTGTAGCAAAAACCTGCACCACAAATTATACATCAGTCTTATGACCTTAAGATTTCTGGGAGAAAAAAATGTCACGTCAAAGACCACTGTGCCCAGAAAAGAATGGTAATCTATGGACCAGGAAGAAATGTATCTTAGCAGACTGAGTGACCAATCCCTGGATCATATTGAGAAATCATATTTTGTAATATAATAGATGTGTACTGAGTCAGAGTCAAGGTTAACCTATAATGGTAGACTATTAGAATCAGGAAGACCATGCACAAAGAGGGAGGTCCCCACATTTCCACTGACTCACTAAGGTAGACCATATCTCGACCTCCAGCATGCGTCTCAGTCATTTTCTGCTCTACACAGATCTGCTGAATGAGACAAAAGGAAAACAAGATCCTGAAGAGTTTGGGGTGGGGAGGGGCCAGAGGAGGAGGCATTTAGAGCAGTCTGCCCGCCTGGTGGAGAGTATCTACAGAAAATTAAGTGTCTTGTGTTGTGAATTTTAATTGCCCATCAGTATTTGCTTTGTGCCATTTAAAAGAATTTTACTGAAGTCTATTTTACTGCAGTGAAGTAGACAGACTTTAAAGGTACAGTATTATCAGTTTTGACAAATGCATATATATTCCTATACCCTATTAAAATATAGTTCCTTTTCATGACCCCAGAAAATTCCCTTATGCTTCTTTCTAGTCAGTCTGTTCCCACCCAGAAATAGCTCTGTTCTGATTTTCATCATCACCATAAATTAGGTTTTCTTGTTCTACGACTTCCTATATGTATGTATTTCTTTATGTCAGGATCCTTTCACTCTATATAGTGCTGTTGTATGCATCTACAATTTATTCCATTTTATAGCTGAATGTCATTCCATTGTACATTTTTTTATTCATTCTTCCATTAATGGAAACCAGACTGTTTCCAGGTTCAGTCTTTTGTAAGTAAAGCTGCTTGTGAATGTTCTTGTGAAAGTTATTTTTTATATATATTTTCATTGCTCTTGAATAAAAACCTAAAAATGGACTTGCTGGGTCAGAGGGTAGAAATACATTTAAATCTTTCAAATATTACAAGTTTTCCAAAATAGATGTAGCATTTTACACACCCATCAACAATGTGTGAGAGCTCTTTTTGCATTACACCTTCATCAACATATGATTATGCTTTTATTTCAGCCTTTCTAGTGGTTATGTGGTTATTTCACATGGTAGTTTTAATTTCCATTCGTCTAATGATTAAGAACATTGAGGGGTGCCTGGGTGGTGCAGTCGGTTAAGCATCCGACTCTTGGTCTCTGCTCAGGTCCTGGTCTCATGGTTGTGAGATTGAGCCCCATGTCGGGCTCCCTGCTCAGGGCAGTGTGCTTGAGAGTCCTTCCCTCTCCTGCTGGCCCTCCAGCTCATGCTCTATCAAATAAATAAATCTATTTTTTTTAAAAAGAACATTGAGCACAGTTTCATATACCTGTTGGCCATGCATACGTCTTTTTTGTGAAGTATCTGTTCAAGTCTTGTATCTATTTTTATATTGGGCTGGTTATCTTTTTATTATTGAAATGTAGCAATTGTTTCTATATTCTGAATACCACTCCTAGTCTCAAATTCATGTGTTGTGAGTGTTTTTCTCCATCTGTGGCTGTATATTCATTTTCTTAGTAATGTCTCTTGATGAGCAGTTTTAAATTTTAACATTCAATTTATCATATTTTTAAGTTTACCTTTATTTCTGTTTCATTTCTAAGAAACATTCGCCCAGCACAAACTTGCAAATACAATCTCCTATATTTTCTTCTAGAAACTTTATAGTTCTGGCTTTGCATTTAGGTGTATTATTCCTCTCAAATTAGCACTTGTGTATGACTTGAGGTAGAGGTCAGGATCTTTTTATTTTTCCATATGGATGTCTACTGGTTCTAGCACCATTTATTGGGAAAAAAATTTTACTTAAAAAAATCATTTGCTTGTATGGTGATTAACATAATATAATTAAAAATAACAATAAAATTTTAAAAAATCATTTGCTCCTTTTAGGTTCTTTAAATTTCTATACAGATTTTACAATTATCTTGTCAACTTTTACTCTTAAAAAGTCTGCTAAGATTATGATCACAAAGAATTAATAGCCCAATTTTGGGACAACTGAATATTTAACAATGCTGAGTCTTATAATTCACAAATATGTCTCTCCACATATTTCAAGGTCTTCTTTAATTTCTCTCATAATATTTGATATTTTTAAATGTAGAGTTTTAACACAAATCCTATTAGATTTATTCCTAAGTATTTTATGGTTTGGGTGTTATTATAAATGCTTTTAATCTTATATTCAAATTTGGGGAAATAAAAATACAATTTATTTTTGCAAATTGGCTTTGATACTATAACATGGCTAAATTTACCTATAAGTTCTAGTAGATTTTATATCAATTACTTAGGAACTTCTACAAGTACAATTATATCATCTGCAAAGAAAGGCAGCATTATTGTTTCCTTTTTTATCTATATGTCTTTTTTTTAGATTTATTTATATATTATAGAGAGAGAGAGATTGAGCAGGGTGAGGGGCGGGGGGGAGAAGGAGAGAGAGAATCTTCAATAACCACCACCACCCCCCACCCCCCACCCGCAAGCATGGAGCCCGAGGACGCGGGGCTAGATCTCAGGACCCTGAGACCATGGCCTGAGCTGAAACCAAGAGTCAGATGCTTAACTGACTAAGCCACCCAGGTGCCCCTTTTATTTCTTTTTCTTGCTGTATTGTGCTAGATAGGACCTCCAGGACAGTCCTGAATAGAAGCTGTAAAAGTGGACATCCTAGGAGAGAATGAGGAGATAAGCCACAGACTAGGAGAAAATATTTGCTGAAGACGTATCTGATAAAGGACTGTTATCCAAAATATGCAAAGAACTCTTAAAACTCAATAAGAAAATAAACAACCTGATTTAAAAATGGGCAAAAGACCCGAACAGACATCTCACCAAATAAGATATACAGATGGAAAATAAGCACATAAAAAGATGTTCAACATCAAATGTCATTAGGGAACTTCAAATTAAAACAATGAGATATCACTACATACCTATTAGAAAGACCAAAATACAAGACACTGTTAACTCCAAATATTTATGAAAATGTGGAATAAGAGGAACTCTCATTCATTGCTGGTGGAAATGCAAAACGGTAAAACCACTATGGAAGATGGTTTGGGAGGTTATTAAAAAATGAATATGATCCAGCAATCACACTCTTTGGTATTTACCAAAATAACTGAAAACTTACGTCCACAGGAAAATCGGCACAAGAATATTTATAGCAGCTTTATTCATTATTGTCAAAACTTGGAAGCAACCAAAATATCCTTTGGTAGCTGCATAAGTAAATACACTCTAGTACTTCCCGGCAATTGGATATTATTCAGTGCAAAAAAGAAATAAGCCATCAAACCATGAAAAGACATGGAAAAACCTTAAATGCATATTATTAAGTGAAAGAAGCCAATCTGAAAAGGCTACATACTTTATGATTCCAACTATATGACATTCTGGAAAGAGCAAGACTATATAAACCGTAAAAGGACCAGTGGTTGCCAGAGGTTGTGGGGAGAGAGGGATGAATAGGTAGAACACAAAGGATTTTAGGCAATGTAACTATTCTGGACAATGCTACAATTGTGGATACATGTCATTATACTTTTGTCACAATCCATAGAATGTACAATACCAAGAATGAACCCTAATGTCAACTTTCGACTTTGGGTGATGATAATACGTCCATGTAAGTTCATGGATTGTAACAAATGTAACACCTTATGTTGCTAAGGAGGAAGCTGTGTATGTGAAAGCCAGGGATGTGTGGGATCTACTTTCCTCTCCATGATGCTGTACCCCTAAAATTGTTCTTGAAAGTAAATCTATTAAAAAATGTGGACATCTATACCTTTTCCCTATCTTTGAGGAAGAGCATTCAGTATTTCACTAGTAAGAATGATATGAACTCTCAAATTTTTAATAGATGCCTCTCATTAGACTAGGAATTTTTCCTTCCATTCTTATTTTGCAGAGAGTTTTTGATCATGATTTTGAGCTTAAATTTGATAACTGCATTTTCTGGGCCTACTGAATTATCATATAACTTTTCTCTTTAATATTTAAATCACATTGTTGAACTTTTGTGTTAAACCAACAATGTATTATGCTTTTTCTATGTCATTATATTCGATTTGCTTATATCTTGTTAAGGATTTTTGTATGTACATTTTTTTTTAAAGATTTTATTTATTTATTTGACAGAGAGAGAGAGACCCAGTGAGAGAGGGAACACAAGCAGGGGGAGTGGGAAAGGGAGAATCAGGCTTCCTGCCCAGCAGGAGCCCAATGCGGGGCTCGATCCCAGGACCCTGGGACCATGACCTGAGCCGAAGGCAGACGCTTAATGAATGAGCCACCCAGGTGCCCCTGTATGCACATTTATAAGGAATATTAATTTGTAATTTTTCTTTTTTTCTTTTTTTGTAATATCTCCAAGGAGTATATAGACTTTACAAAATTAGCTGGGAAATATTACCTCTATTATAGTATCTGAGAGAATTTGTGTAACATTAGTAATGATACTTTCTATTTCTTTTTTTCTTTTTGATTTTCTCCTTTCCTGTGTTACAAAAAGCCCCCTACTTCTGCAACTAAGAACTCTAGCTCTGGGTGTTGGCAATGGGTCTTTGAGCTGTAAGAAGGAACGAAAACCTGTCTTGCCACATGTTTTTAAAAGGAGTCTGTTTCTCTTTTATTTGAGGTATGTGTGTATTTCTTTTTTTTTTTTTTTAAGATTTTATTTATTCATTTGAGACACAGAGATAGAGAGAGAGAGAGAGAGAGAGAGAGCATGAGCAGGGGGAGAGGCAGAGGGAGAGGGAGAAAGCAGGCTCCCCGCTGAGCCAGGAGGCCAATATGGGGCTCGAACGACCCAAGCCAAAGGCAGACACTTAACCATCTGAGCCACCCAGGGGCCCCATGTGTGTGTATTTCATATTTAGGTGAAATTCTAAATACTTCTACAAATATAAAAGCAATCATATACATGCGCACACACACACACACACACAAATAGATTATTTAAGAGCCTCCCTTTTGAAATTTACCTCTGCTGGTGTAATAAAGGACTTGAAAATTCTTAATTATATTATTCAATATCATTAGAAAATATAGATGTTAGAAATTATTATTGTGATACATGGAAATTTAAACTAAACATATCTAGGAGAAACCAGGAAACTTTGGGGAGCACATTTGGAAAAGAGGAAGGAAATATCTCATCTTTGGAGAACCAAAGCGATGAAAATGTCTCTGTCCTGGGAGTTTGAAGTGCTTGCTATACCCATTTTAAGGCTATAATTTTACTGGCATGCACATAAAGAATTGTTAAGTTTTTCTGGTGAATTAAACCAGGAAATTCATTGTAATCATTATAAAATGAAATTCTTTAATCTCTTAGTAATGTTTCTGCTTAAAATTTTATGTATTGTGATGTTAATATAGCGATATGTGCTTTGTTTTGTTCGTTGTTTGTATAATCCTCAACTGGTTAGAAAGGATTTGTAAGAAATATTCCTCAGAGGGGTGCTAAGGTGGCTCAGTTGGTTAAGTGGCTGTCTTCTGCTCAGGTCATGATCTCAGGGTTCTGGATTGAGCCCCACATCAGGCTCCCTGCTGGGCGGGGGGCGTCTGCTTCTCCCTCTCCCCTCTGCCCCTCCCCCTGCTCGTGCGTGCTCGCTCTCTCAATAAATAAATAAATTAAATCTTAAAAAAAAAAGAAATATTCCTCAGAGTTATTGAGTTAAGTCAAAAATAAGTTCTAAACATTGACAAAATGCCTTTTGACATGGAACAAAGTTCACACAAACATTAATGAATATCAAATACAATAAATAGCACATTCTTGGGGTCTGGGGGTGTGTGTGTGTGTGTGTGTGCGCGCACGCGCGCGCGCCCGCGCTCACGCTCATAGCGAGCATACCTAGTGGTGTAAAGATACACACCCAGCTGTTTCTGGTAGTTTCTCCTAAGTAATGGAATGTTCTGATTTTTGTTTCTTTTTGCTTCTTTGTACTTGCTAATTTTGCAAAATGAGAGTCAATTTCTGGGTTTTTTAAAAAGCTTTTTAAAAATATTAAGGAAAAGGGAACAGCATCAAATGCATAAAGAGAAACCAAGTTATCTTTGGATTGGGGCAAATCACTGACTTGGGCAATAGTAATGTCTCCCGTATCTTTAACAAGAATAGTTTCAGCAGAGGGTTTGAAGCTGAAATTAGAATATAATGGACTTCAGAGTGGGAGAAACAAATCATTTGTTTTAACTGGCTGTGAAGGACATGAGAAGGATAATGTATAAAGGATGTGTGACTGAAAAGGCAAGGTCTAATTTTATTTTATTTTATTTTTAGATTGAGAGAAAGATTAACATGTTTATGGGTGAAGGACAAGAAAGAAGATGAAAACAGAAAGGTCAGTTCATTGAGCAAGAGAAAGGAAGGCCTCAAGGGCACAGGCAGTGGGCTGGGCTTGTAAAAAGCAGAAACTGGGCAGGAAAAGGTAAAGGTTGCATTCTGGAAGTTCCTTTTAAAGCTTACCGGTGCTTGCAAGTGAGAGGCAGGCAAGACTAGTTTCAACTTGCTTACGGTTTGCTTTTTTTTCTGCGAACAGAAACAGGGTCTTCCAAAAAAAAGGCCCAGTTAAGAGAATTAGAAAAAACTTAGTCTTTATCTTGGTTTCTTATCTGAATAATTACACCATTCCAGTGGCCTTTTGTAAATAGACTCAGGGTTACTAATACTATAATCTCGAGTAAAAGGTAAAGCAGAAATGCTTTCTTTCAGCCCCGCCAGCCTAAAATGACAATGGGCATTAATTATTAAATAATTATTATAAGTAATTCTCCTTAGATTTACACCCAAGGGTAACCATTTAAAATAATATATTCATAATACTTAGTGGATTTTCTTTCTTTCTTCCTTTTTTTTTTTTTAAGATTTTATTTATTTGAGAGAGAGAGAGAATGAGAGAGAGAGAGAGCATGACAGGGGAGAGGTCAGAGGGAGAAGCAGACTCCCTGACAAGCAGGGAGCCCAATACAGAACTCTATCCTGGGAAAAGGATCATGACCTGATCCGAAGGCAGTTGCTTAACCAACTGAGCCACCCAGGCGCACTTTCTTTCTTTCTTTCCTTCCTTCATTCCTTCCTTCCTATTTTCTTTTTCTTTTTCTTTCTTTCTCTTTCTTTCTTTCTATTTCTTTCCTTCCTCCTTCCTTCCTTTTCTTTTTTCCTTCCTTCCTTCCTTTCTTTTTCTTTTTCTTTCTTTCCTTCCTTCCTTCCTTCCGTCCTTCCTTCCTTCCTTTTTCCAGATGCTGTGACAAAGACATGGAATCCTTGGAGGGAGACAATGGGAGGGAAGGAGCCAAAAGATATACTGAGTTATTCAGTGCTGGGTATAATATAGTAACTCGCTGATGTTTATATTTGATATGTGATGAAACTAAACCCAAAGTGATGAAGTTATTTAACAAAGCTCATGCAGCTGGTAAGTAGAAGCACTGGAATTTTACTCTAGAACCCATGCGGTTTATACTATTCCAGCCTGGCTACAAATCTGAATTTCCTGACTGCTGATCCTAGAGCTCAGCCTCCCAGAATTGTGAAGCCAGCTGATGAATCCTTACAGAAGATGGGGGGAGAAAAATGGCAAAGTGGGAGAAGTTCTAGCTTCCAGGGAAGAAAGCAGGCCTCTAGTCCCCGGCTGGCTACATACTTTTCTTAGGTCACTCTTCATCTCTGGATCTCAGTTTCCGTATCTGAAAAAATGGGAACTTTGGTCAAATGACCTGTAAGATTCCTTTCTAGCTCCAAAATGTAGGACCTCACTGTATCTGCTCTCTACCTTGAAGGCCCAGCCTGCTCTCCAGCACGTTATGTGCTTTCTAAGAGTCTTTGGGATAGAATATTTATCCACAGCCAAGCAAAGCAAGACAGGACAAGATGCAGTCTGTCAGGCCAGACTTCTGGCTGCAACCAGCCTTAAGTAATCAGCAAGAGATACCTAACTACCAACTTCTGGCTGCCTCTCCAAGTTAGGAATGACATTGGTTAGCATGTACTCCCTTTTTCATGTAAAGAGATTGTCATTGTGTAGCCTCTATTCTATTTTTGCTTATATGTTTTGCAGCAATTCTCCTATGAGACTATAATGTGAATAACATAGTTTTGGATTCATAAGGCAGTTATAAAATATATATTAAAGTGTTGTGTTCTAAAACACATTAAGAAGCTTTAAAGAAAGCACGTATCGTGGACCTTAGATGAATGCGCGCACGTGCATTAAGTCAGAGATCAACATAAGTGGAAATGACGATGGATCACCTCATCCACACCTCTCACATGTCAGATGAGGTCTTCACTGCACTCCCAGATGATTCCCAGAAACTCTGCCTGCACTTAGCGCAGGGACTGGCCACAGCAGCACAGGTACAGCAAGAAGAGATCACACAGAAGACCAAGGGGTGGGATCGGCCAGTCAACAGTGGGCCCAAAGAGAATTTTTGCCCTGGACATCTGGAGAGCAGAATCAGCTCCCAAGACAGAGACATTTTCATTGCCGTAGTTCTTCAAAGAGGAAGTACTTCCTTCCTCTTTTCCCAATGTGCTGCCCAAAATTCTTGGCTTCTCCTAGATATGTTTAGTTCAAATTTCCATGTATTACAAAAATAATTTTCCAATGCCTATAGCTTCTACTGATATTGAATAATATAATGAAGGGTTTTCGAAGAAGAGAAACCTTGTGGGTGGAAGCTGTTGGACTCTGTGTATCACTTTAATCGGGACAATGGTACTTGTGTCCCTGGTTCATGCTTACGCTTGGCTTAGCAGCTGCTAGAAGCCTCTGTGCATTACAATAAAGAAGTCCATGCCATGCTTGGCTGCTGATTTTTACACATTCACATAATAAACACTGATGGAACAGAGAAAGACTGAAAATTATCTAGTCTATTCTGACTTTTTAAATACAATATGACTCATATCTTGCAATGTGGCCAGCTATAAGATGGATAACGGTAACAGGATGCAGCATTCTTGGAATGGCTGAGAACTGCAGTTCTGCCCACACACCAGAGAGGCAGGCGGCAGGTAGGAAGGCCACCTACACAGACAGAAAATAATACTGAAATATATGGCAAGAAAAAAATCAGAGGCAATTGAAAGGGAAGCATGAGGAGGACAATACAGCGTCATTTATGGGAGAAAAGACTGTAATTTCCATATCTGACAGAGCTGGATATCCACAGGGTGACTCAACCTGGAAGTTCAGGGAGGGAGACTGATGCACTGTATTTATTTTGTCAGATTCAGACGAAAGGCACCAGTTCAGGGAGACGTGGAAAGAACAAAGAAGATTCTTGGCCACAAAGTGATTTCAATACTCGGGAAGATGTCAGAATTGGGAAATACAGTGGGGCCAGCTCACAGAAAGTATGTCGAAGCCCATGAGGGGGCACAGGCCGCAAGGGCCGAGAGGAACACCAGTGGAAAGGGTGACTTGCTGCTGAGTTGGAGACCGGTAGTCCAATTCATCGACACTCCTTGCCTGCAAGAAGGATGACATTGAGCGTTTACAGGGTTTCAGCTCTGCCGAGAGAGGCCCAGAAAGCCGAAAGACAGATCATAACAGAGGCGCAAAGTTAGAGCAAGTTGCCAAGAAATTAAGTGGCACAAGAAATACCAGACTCCACCCCTAACATTCTTTAAAAAAAAAAAAAAAGACCTCACAAAGCTTTCACCGGGTTTATAAATATATTTTTTTACTTTTGAAAGTATCTATTTTATAACTAAGAATGTAATACATTTGATGAAAGTTCCTCTGTGTATCTACTTTTTAAAAAGGCAACAGTATTGTAACAGATTTTAGCTTCCCTGATCTGAAATGACACTTCTTTTAGAATAGAAAAAAAAAAATTAATGATACATGTACCTACTTTAATACTATACAAGAAAGCACAGTAATTCCGTACAATTCATTTGTGAACAGACAGACAGACATTTCATGAGCTGAGACTAACAGGATGCTGCCTGCTCTTTACGAGCTTTTTTCTACCGATTTATGCCACAAGTATTTTGAATGGTTACTATGTGCCAGGCACTGTTCTTGTGGCTTGGGACACAGCAGTGGGCAAACAAAGATCCTTGCTCTTCTGAAGCTTGGATTTGAGTGGGGAAAGATACACAATAACCATATATATATATATATATATGTATTTAGTATGTTAGAAGATAATTTGCTATGGGGAAAAAAGTATAGAACTGAGTGGGATAAGGAAGATCTAGAGTGTGATGTTGGTGGGGGGGCATGATCTAAAAAGTGATCCTTGGAGTAATCTCAAGTAAACTTAATCATAAAGATTTGAATGAAGATTTAAGAGTTGAAGGAGTTAGCCAAACTGACATCTAAGGGGGCATGTCTGGTGGATTCTAGGAATAGAAAGGAGACCAGTGTGACTGGAGTGGAGGAGGAGAGAAGCAGGGAGGGGCTAAGGGAGGGAAAAGAGGAAAGAAGAATAGAAGAGATTTTGTTTCAAAAGTAATTTACAGGGGCGCCTGGGTGGCTCAGTTGGTTAAGTGTGTGCCTTCGGCTCAGGTCATGATCGCACAGTCAAGGGACCGAGCCCCTCATTGGGCTCCCCACCTCGGCAGAGAGTCTGCTTCTCCCTCTGCCCCTCCCCCTGCTCGTGCTCTCTCTCTCTCTCTCTCTCTCAAGTAAATAAATAAGATCTTAAAAAAAAGTAATTTACATGCTGAAAATGTAATTTATGTTGACCTAAATCTCCATAAGGCTCACTATCCCCAATGTAGCATTTGTACATAAATAGACATGTTCTATAGGATTCCAGTACTCCAAATAAATGTAACATTGGATCAAATAAAAATTTTAACTTTATATTTTAGGTTGGAAAGCTATGTGGGAAAGGGGGAAGGGGAGGTGCATTTAAATATCATAAATAGCTTACTTCAATAACAGAGCTGAAAATCTATCTATCTATCTATCTATCTATCTATCTATCTATCTATCTATTATGTATCTATCTATGTTTAATCCCTCAAGGCAACAGAGACCTGTTCACCTACCTGGCACATTGGAGGAGATTGTGAAGCAACAAAATCACCAGATCTGGAGCAGTTTGAATGAACTGGGATGCAGGAACCTACATGTATCCAATACTCCAAAGACCAAAATATCAGTGTCAAGAAGAGGGAAACGTCAGTTGCTAGAAGCAAAGACTGGCCTCCTAGTGAGTGGGTGAGTAGATACACATGCAATGCTAGTTTAATCATTAAGTGGTTTTCTTCTGCTTCTCTTTGCTTAGAGTAAGCTTAATAACTTTAATTTAATAAATTCCAACAATAAAAATGATAAGTTTATTTGGAAACATTTATTTAAATGCACACATATCAATTTGCCAACTATGAAGAAAACAACAAAATTAGTCAGGCTTAACTATGCAGAGTATTCAGTGCTGGAAAAAGTCTTGAGAGCCTCCCCTAACAGGGAGCAATTTTTATTTAACATCTCTACTGGCATTCTCTAAGCATTAGCTTTTTTATTCTACACAACAATTCCATGGTCTCGATTTTATTTATTTATTTATTTATTAAAGATTTTTATTTTATTTATTTATTGAGAGAGATAGTGATAGAGAGAGAGCATGAGAGGGGGAGAGTCAGAGGGAGAAGCAGACTCCCCGCTGGGCAGGGAGCCCGATGCGGGACTCGATCCCGGGACTCCAGGATCATGACCTGAGCTGAAGGCAGTCGCTTAAACAACTGAGCCACCCAGGCGCCCCAATGGAGCCCAATGTGTGGCTTGAACTCACGACCCTGAGATCAAGAGTCAGATGCTCAACCGACTGAGCCACCCAAGCACCCCTCTATGATCCTAATTTTAAACAGATGAGGAAACTAAAGCACAGAGAATTTGAGTAACTTGCCCAAGGACACACAGACAATAAAAGGTAGAGCTGGGATTTGAACCCTAGTGGCGTGGGTCCAGAATTGGACTCTATACCAAGGGCATTGTGGGCTTACCATACGTGGAACTTAAGAAATAAAAAAAAAAATGAGCAAAGGGAAAAAAAAGAGAGAGACAAACCAAGACACAGGTTCTTACCTATAGGGAACAAACTGATGGTCACCAGAGGGGAGCATGGGGTGGGGGGGAAAGGGGGTGTAACAGGTGATGGGGATTAAGGAGTACACTTATGATGAGCACCTGGGTGTTGTAGGGAAGTGAATAGCTATACTGTACACCTGAAACTAATATAACACTGCATTAACTATATTGGACTTAAAATAAGATGAAATAAAATAAAATAAGAAAATATGTATATGCCCAAGCTATTTATGAATGATATCATCCTGGAGGGAAAGCAACTATATACTATTGCAACATTAAGATAGGAAACACCATGTAGATTGTGGGGGTGGTGGTGGTGGGGGGGTGGGAAGAGTTCTCTTGAAAAGAAGTCAAACAAGATAAAGGTCAATTGTGGATACCTGACAACTGGTGGCAGTCCTCATACTCTTTCCATCTTTTGCAGGCTCTTCATGGATCTAGTTTCATTACTGCTTCTGGAGCCCATGAGATGATAGGTGTTTTCAGCCATAGGTAGTATAACGTCTAGATGATGCCCATGATTTTGTGACGGCTGCCGTGGGGGCTTCTACTGCAGCCCAGCGGCTTTTTATAGACGCCCAAGTGGACCCAAGGCTCTCAGTCTCATCTTACAAATAGAACAGAGAATCACCCACAAATCGCACTTGGGTGCTCAGTTTTCTCAATTCCTTCCCCTCTGGCAGGTTCTCCTTCTTTCTTTTTTCTCAGCTCTCTTTGGGAACTTGAGATCAGTTGGAGAAAGACGAGGGCTGTGGCTGCCACAGCTGCACCCGCCACAGGCCATGTCCTCGGTCCCTTCGAATGTGCCGTCTGGCCCCAGCAGCTGTTTAGCCCACCGTCCTTGGCTGCGCCTGAACCCAGGTGCACTGCCTTGGTTTTACCATTTCATGAGCAAAAGAGTGAAGCTGAAGGGCACCTGGGTGGCTCAGTCGGTTAAGCATCTGCCTTCGGCTCAGGTCATGATCCCAGGGTCCTGGGATCGAGCCTCACATTGGGCTCCCTGCTCAGCGGGGAGTCTGCTTCTCCCTCTGCCCCTCCCCCTGCTCGTGCTTGTTCTCTCCCTCAAATAAATTAAAAAAAAAAAAATTCTTTAAAGAGCAAAGGAGAAGAAATGTCAGTAATATCAAGTACTGCTGAGAGCACACAGAGGGTTGAGATACGAATAAAAGGTTATCAGTTACATCACTGAACATAGTTTCCGCGGAACAGTAGGTGGAAGGCAGACTTCAATGTGGAAGAGTAAAGAGAGGTTGAGGAAATAGACAAGGAAAGGAAATGTTGGCATTTAAATAAGGTTGGCTGAGGAGAAAAAGGGAAATGGGCTGGTGGCCAGAGAAGGAAGTGGAGCCAAAGGATACTGTTTTTACTCGATGACTGGTTCTCTGAATGTGTTAGCAACTAAGGGAGAAAGCATCAAAAAGGAGGCAAGTATAGTGGACTGGAGAATAGGTGGATGGAAAAGGCTGCTGAAGGGAGATGAACAGCAAGAATACAATTTCGGGAGAACCTCAAAATGTCATGTGGTCAATCCCCTCTTCTTTTAAGGATAACAAACAGACATAATAATAGGGTTCAAAGCTACTTTGTTAACTAGTCAGCTGGCTTTAATTTCTTACCTAATAAATTTTCCTAAATTTCCCTTTGCATTGTGTAATGAGTAGGTCAGTTAATGATATGGTTTTGATTTGTGTTAGTAGAAAACCCGAAAAGTCCTAACCACTTCTCTCATATCTGTTATGTTCTTCTTATGAAAAAGTTTTGCTTAAAAATACGTGGCAATTCAAAATCAGGTAAATTAGCTTAAAGGAAGAACAGGAATTAATTTATGTTTGTGTATATATAATCAGTCCCAAAGACATTGACAGGATATTAAATGTGAAATAAACTGAGCTTATCTTTAATAAGCACTATGGAATTAGTGGAACCATTGTTATTTCCAAGAATAGAGATGCTAAAATGTCACGTTAATTCTCAGTTATTCACACAGTTGGAAATAGGCTTCAGTCAAGAATCCAAAAGGGCAAATTAATCATGCATTTAATGCACATCGTTTCTGGAAGGTTTAGTGGAATTTCTATTTATATGTGGAGATTCTGATGCTTGAGAGCATTTAAAGATTCCCCAAAATGAACATGCATATGTAAATATCTACCATTTAATTAGATTTACTCTGGTGCTTCTGCCAAATGCCACACATACCCAGAGCTACATCTTCCTTCTTATTAAAGGAAAACAATTATCTTGCTAGTTTATACTGGTACCTAAGGCAGGCAATTGCATTAGCTAAAAAGGAAGGAGGTTTACTATGTAAAAAGTATTTAAGTATGTCAATGAAGAATCTCCCTAATTAAGTACAGGAAATGACAACACTGGTCAGAATATTTAGGCATGACTGAGAGTTAACTTTACATTAACACTGGATTCTTGGGCGCCTGGGTGGCTCAGTCGTTAAGCGTCTGCCTTCGGCTCAGGTCATGATCCCAGGGTCCTGGGATCGAGCCCCACATCGGGCTCCCTGCTCCGCGGGAAGCCTGCTTCTCCCTCTCCCACTCCCCCTGCTTGTGTTCCCTCTCTCGCTGTGTCTCTCTCTGTCAAATAAATAAATAAAATCTTTAAAAAAAAAAAAAAAACAAACAAAAAAAACACTGGATTCTTATAAGCTCTCTGCAGTTTTTCTATGCTCCCACTAGAGCCTAGGCATTTATCTATTATTGTATTATCGATATACGCAGAATGTTCCCCAGGAGCATATTTTATGTAAGCTACAAAAGGGGAGTTACAAGCTTTGGAACACAGAAGAAAATCATCTGACCTGGACATGAAGAGTAATTACATGAAGTCTTCTAGAGTAAGTGATCTATAAACTGGGATGTGAAGGATTGGTTTGCATTTTAGAGGAGCTTTGGTAGAGGTTATGGTGACTGTAGAAATGGGCAGTAGAGATCATGGTACCGGGGTGGTAATTGGTAATAGAGAACATCTGGTATATTAGACGGAGTTTTCAAGCTAATGTGCCCTAGTTACATTGCCACTATGTGAAAGAGTTACAGATATATTTGAATCTCGATTTCCCGATTCTTGGTTGGGGAGGGGTCTAGGTGCGATCCCAGGTCGATTACCCCTAGACACAATGTTAAAAAGAAAACCACAGGCCCAAAATGGCATTCGTAGGCCAAGTCACCAAACCAGGGCTTAATACCTAACCTAATTGCCTTTCAAGCTCCCCCAGAGATATGTCTTAACTAGTCAAGTCAGGAATTTTCTTTTTTCTTTTTATTTTTTTAAAGATTTATTTATTTGACAGAGGGAGACACAGAGAGAGGGAGAACACAAGCAGGGGGAGTGGGAGAGGGAGAAGCAGGCCTCCCGCGGAGCAGGGAGCCCCATGTGGGGCTCGATCCCAGGACCCCGGGATCATGACCTGAGCCGAAGGCAGACGCTCAACCGACTGAGCCACCCAGGCGCCCCAAGTCAGGAATTTTCTGATCACCAATAAAGTAATCTGTCTTAGGGGCCTTCTCTGTTCCCCAAAGGAAGAGGAGGTAATCCACCTAATAAGATCCCCTGTCCTTCCCCCTATGGGAAGGTGACCTTGCTTTTTTGGCTAATAACTTTCTTGCCCCAACTTCTTTCCTACAAAAACCTTCCATTTTTACAACTCCTCAGAGCTCCTCTCTACTTGCTAGATGAAATACTGCCTGATTCATGAATTGCTTAATAAAGCCAATTGGATCTTCAAATTTACTCAGGTGAGTTTTTGTTCTTTAACACAAGCAAACTTGTTGATTTATCCTGGTGTGTCATGCACGTATTATGATTTTGCCTGTGTTGTGAAGTAAAGTTTCTTGGAAAGCACTGCCTTAAAGAGTGGGTGTGGCTACCACACTGAGTGAAAATTGGTTGAGGGAGGAAAATGAGGATATAAAGGTGAGCATGGAAAGATCATGAAGGGCCTTGTAAACCATTATAAAGATTTCGGGGAGCCATCGAATGGATTTAGGCATAGAACTGACATGAAGAAATTCACATCTTTGGAAAAACCACTCTAGCTGGGGTGACAGAATAGATTGGAAGGAAGTCAGCCAAGCAGCAAGGGAGACTAGTTAATACATTATCACAATCTGGAATTATGGTTACTGGCCTGGGAAAAAAGCTAAGGGGTTGGAGAAACTGTAGAACCTGGAAATTAAGTAAATAACCAGAGGAGGGCAAAAGGTAAGGGTCAAGGATGACTTGCAGGCATTTGGTTTAATCAATTAGGTGGATGGTAATAGGAATAGCTGATGTTTATGAAACAGTTTTAATAATCTTATCTATGTGCCTGCCACTGTCTCAAGAATTGTATCAATTCATTTCATTCTAACAACATTCCTATGAGGTAGATACTATACAATAAACCAATCTACAGATGACAAAGCTGGAGCCCAAGGACAAATTGTTAGTGAGAGATTAGAACCCAGAATCAAGCCCCAAAAGTTTGGCTCTAGCACCTGTTTGCTTGGCTACTTGTGCTTTACTACCACTCAGGGGCCTTATACCATCTCAGGTGCCTTTCACTAAAATTGGGAATGCAGAAAATCAAGTTGGTTTTGGTATGAAGCTGATGAGTTCAACCTCGGTCTGAATTATGTCCCCATAATTTATCTGTTGAAGCTCTAACCTCCAACATGACTGTTTCTGGAGATAGAGCTTTTGTGAAGATATTTAAAGTTAAATGAGATCAAAGGGTAGGGCCTTATCCGATAGGACTGTGGCCTTATAGGAAGAGGAAGAAAAAAAACCTCTTTCTCTCCCCACCCCACCCCAGCCCACCATCATGTGAGGATACATACGTGACCTTCTGCAAGTCAGCAAGAGGGCCTCCCCAGAACCCAGCCCTGCTGGCACTCTGATCTCCAGACTCTACTATTTCTAGCCTCCACAACTGTGAGAAAATAAATTCTATAGTTTAAACCACCCAGTCTATAGTATTTTGTTATGTCTGGAGAAATTCGCCTGAGATCACACCTAACCCCCGGTAGGGGATCAAGATTTAAATATGTATGCAACTCACATCACAGCCATTGAATTAGGGCACATTAGCTCGGAAGCTCTAACATACCAGATGTTCTCAATTACAGATGACCACACCAGAGCCATGATCTCCACAGTCCCTTTCTACCGCCACCTAACAACTACAAAATAGTTTGCAATAGCCTTGCAAACTAAAGCAGACTTTTACCCGTTGGAAGTCCAAGAGGAGTGGCAAGTGTCAGTCTGTTACTCAGAAGAGCCACTGGAATGGAAATACACATTTGGGAGTCAACAGCCTATGGGTAGAAAGTTGGACCATGGAACTTAATGAGATTGACTGGCAAGAGTGTATGTAACAGAAGAGGGCTGAGAATGAAAAATTAAGCCCATAGAGACATTGACATTTAAGAAATAGACAAAGGAAGACAAGGTAGCAAGAAAAATCTGAGTAAAAGGGGTTAGCAAGGAAAAATAGAGAAAGAACCAAAAGAAAGCAGAGGAGTGTGGTGTCACAGAGGCCAAGGAAAGAAAGATTCTGGGAGAAAAGAATGGAAGAATGATGTTAAATGCTACAGTTACAAGGACTAATAATGATCCATTGGATTTAACTCTAAGAAATCACTGTAATCGTTAGTGGGAACAAGTCTATTGTGATAGACTTGTAAAGGCAGAAACCATATAGAAAAGTATGAAGAGTGAGGGGCTGTTGGGAAGTGGTGAGCTGAGAGTAGATAACCCATTCGAAGAGGGGTCCTTAATGGGAAAGGAAGATGATAGTAGATGGAGGCCAACGCGGGGTTGAGGGACACTTTTGTTGTTCTTAAGAGAGATTTAAGGAAGCTTAATGCTGCTGGGAAGGAGAAAAGGAGAAAGAATGTGGGTTCAAGAATATAGGAGGGAGATGGGCTCATTAATAGGTAAAGTTCTTGAGAGAGTGGCTGAGATAGAAAGGCAGAGAGCCCAGGCAAAGATTAGGAGGAGGGACACCGATTCTTTTAAAAGAGAAGAAATAAGAGAATAGTGAGTTTGGAAGCAGGTGAATCTTTAGATTGAGAGACAGATGTGGAAAGGGCTTTTACCTGATGACTACGTTTTCCCTAACGACTAAGTATTTTGGTGTTTTAAGAATAAGGGAGAAGTTGGGGAGGCCCTGGGTCGAAGTTTACTTTGTTGGTGTAGTGCTGGAAACACTGGATTCTTCTATGTTTGTTTTTTTTTTATGAGGCAGTGGTGGCAACAGAATGGGATCTAGATGATTGGTGAGAGGAGAGGCTAGAATGTGAACCATGGAATCATGGCTGGAGGGGAATGCTGTGAGTTATTGAAAAAACTGATAGGTGAAGATAAAGGAAAAGGACCCTGGAATTACAAGTTGTCAGGACTTCGTAGGACAGATGGTGAGGGTGTAACTACATGGCCAGAGAGTAGGATGACTAAACTGAAGATTTTAAGGATAGCAGTTCTGCATGGTGACAAGCTCCAGAGTATGGTCACTAGGAATGGGAATGAGATGTTCTTACAAACAAAGAAGTGAACAAGCAGGGCGCCTGGGTGGCTCAGTCAGTTAAGCGACTGCCTTCAGCTCAGGTCATGATCCCAGGGTCCTGGGATCAAATCCCATGTCATGCTCCCTGCTCCTCGGGGAGTCTGCTTCTTCCTCTGCCCCACTCGTTCTCTCAATCTTTCTCTTTATCTCTCTCAAATAAATAAAATCTTAAAAAAAAAGTGAACAAGCTTACGAATAGGTAAAGTTATTTTAAGTAAATAGTCAAAATGTAATCTGAAGTTCTCAGATCCACTCATTCTGTTTTTGTTGTTGTTGTTTTTTTGTGTTTTTTTTGAAGTGAAAGCAGAGTTTGTTGAAGCTATAGAAAGAGCAGATACAGATACAGATGGAGTGGTGTGTGTGGGAGACTCAGAAAGGGAACGAGGAGCATGAGGTCCAACCTCATTCTGTTCTAGTTCAAGCATGAGAATCAACAGAGAAATCAGTGATTGTCTTCTAAGAAGAAAATTTCAAAACCAAGACACTGTACTTATATATACGTCTCAAAAACCTCTGGTGATACAGTTGCCATGTCCTTAGCACTTTGAACTCTTGCCTAGCACAGCCTTCCTTTAGCAGGGAGGTAACTTTGCACCCAGAGTCAAAGGTGCCTTGCAGAGAAAACTCAATGAACTTTCTGCAGCTGTTTTTCCCCCATCTCAGCTGGAAGCACCAATGCCTTGGCATCTTTTCCTATTATTAAAACAAAACTTTACCTCCGGACAATGTTGCAACCTGTAGTTCCAAGATAGCAATGCTTCCAGAGCTCCTTTTTATGTAAGTGTGGAGTGTTCATTACTATTAATGGGATGATTCTAATCAAATAGAAAAGTTAGAATCAAAGGAAAGTCTATGGAGGAAAAAACTGATTTCATGAAATTTTATTAAATCAGAATTGTGAACACAGCCTAATGAACCGTTCTGCCACTACTTTTGAAAGATGGAAAAGATAACTTTTACTTGTCTTTTCCGTTTCCAAAACTACCAGGCTGCACTCACTTTGCCCCGGTGCTCCTTCTAGCATGTGTATCACTCCTGCCTTGGAATGCTGAATGTCTCCTTTGTCAGCTTCGAAATATATTGTCTCTCGGGCACTTGGAGCTCAGTCGGTTGAGCTTCTGACTCTTGATTTCGGCTCAGGTCATGGTCTCAGGTTTGTAGGATCACGCTCCATGTCAGGCTCTGTGCTCAGGCCGGAGTCTGCTTAAGATTGTCTCTCTCCCTCTCCCCCTCAGCGCCCCCTTTAAATAAATAAATCTTAAAAAAAGAAAAGAAAAGAAAGATATTGTCCATAGAACTTCTACAAGGATCATCATTCCTCCCCATATTTGAAGTTTAGATTTTGTGGGCTGCTCATCTCATGATCAAGTCACTTATCATTCTCTGTTCTTACATGGTGACCATCTTTTCCAAATATTATTCAAGATCCACTTAAATCCTATCTCCTTCATGAAGTCTTCTCTGGCCACCCTAAGCTGCAGAGTATTCTGTCTCCCATGATGTGAAATACATAGTTCAACACGTATTTGTTGGATGCCTACTAAGAGGCAGGCACTGTACTAGGTGCTGGTGATACACTGTTCAATAAGCTGACCTATGTAAGTATAAGGGCAAAATGCATAGTATGAAGTAAGTACTTAGTAAATAAATATTTTTGCAAAAGTGTCAAGGTGGAATAAAAGAAATTGAACATTTATTTATTAAACGTGCCTTTCTGTAGATCAGGACTTTAATCTTCAGAATATTCCTTAAGGCCTTACATATGACAAAACTGGCCAGAAGGGGTTATAGGTAAGTAACACCTATAAAAGCCATGTGATAAAACAGAATTCAGGGAGCATCTGTTTGATACCAAAGCCAAGCTTTTACCCCTTTACTGAGGCTCCCTCTGCAGAGTAGAAAAGACAAGGCTGATTACATTCGCAAACATTTATTGAGTGCTTATTATAAGCCAGGTACTATATTAAGTACTTTACTTAGGTAATTATTTAATTCTTAGACAGCTGATACTGACATGAACACAATCATTATCCCTATTTTAAAGATAAAGAAAATGACTGATGAAGAGATTACATAACTTGTCCAGTACCCTCCAGCATGTAAATGCCACAGCCACTATTTTATCCCATTTTCTCCTGACTGCAGACCTCAAGATCTGATCCATTTTGTTTTATTAACACCTAAAGGTGAGGAAACTAGATTGCACTTCTAGCTCCATCCTTATGACTTGATTGAACATATGTCATTTTCTTCATAGTCTCAATTTCTCGGTTCTTCAAATGAGAAAAATGATGTCTATTCTGAATTTTTGTGGGGCAGTGTGGGGTTCAAATGAGAATGATTTATCAGGTGCTTTATTAATAGTAGATAATAAAGAGAAAGGTATATTTTAGAACGGGATACTGGCTAGGACCTTCTGAAAAGCTGTCTATTGCCAAATCTATTACTCAGGGAGTCACTTTTAAGTTTAGAGTTCATTTTTAATGAACAAATTTAGGAATGATAAAACTACTTTTTTTTTTTTAAGATTTTATTTATTTGTTTGTCAGAGAGAGAGAGAGAGCACGAGCAGGGGGAGTAGCAGGCAGAGGGAGAAGCAGGCTCCCCACCAAGCAAGGAGCCTGATGCAGGACTTGGGATCATGACCTAAGCTGAAGGCAGCCGCTTAACCCACAGAGCCACCCAGGCGTCCCAAAAAACTTGATTTTTAATGTGGATTATTTTTAGTAGATAGTTTGGAAAAGTGTCCAACCAAGAAAGTTAATGTTTCATGTTATTATCCTGAGATTTAGCCTTACGTGGGGCTTTCTACTGATTTTGAGATTTGGGAAAATTAGAACGGCAATGCACACCACACTGTGATGTTTCAAGGTACAGTGAGGGTCTCAGATTCATTAAAAGTAATCTATTGAAAAGTCCAGAAGACACTGGCGGCCCAGGAGGCAGCTCTGGTCAGGGGTTCTTCTGGTCAAGACAGAGGCGGGCCTGCGGGGTTCTTCCCTGCTGGGGGTGGGGGGGATGAGAGGGCATGGCCTCCCAGGGTATGTAACCTGCCCCCTTGTGAGGAATCCAGTGCCCTGGGGTCCCTTGCCCAGAGAGACTTTTCATCCTGAGCCCTGGGAGGCCAGACGGTGCTGCCAGCCAGCCCTTGGTGCTCATGCTGCCCCCTGCATGCTTGCGCCTGAGACCACCAGGCTCTTTGCTGAGCCTGGGAGACAGTGCTCCAGAGGGGCGCAGACTTGTGCCCAGGCGTCCTGGTTCTCAACTCTGAGATTCCAGTTTCCAAGACCATTCTTAAGTCTCCCTTGCAGTGCCTGGGGTGTAGGCAATGATTAACTGGGGGTTTTCTGGCGCTGGGAACGTCAGCGGTTAAGGACATGGGCTGTGGAGGCTGACGGACGAAGTCAAGGAACAGTAGGACTAAAGCAAAGTGCTTATAGAAGGTCACCCCCGTTAGGTTGGAGGTCTATCCTGTGTAGAAGTTACCAGACATTGCTGAATCAGAGTGGTCAAAACTGGAATGGGTATGCTTTTAGCATAAACTAGTCTTCTGGGGGAATTAGTCCAGTGCTGATGACTTCTGACCCCCTGCCTCCTCAGCTAAGCTGAAGCTGCGGAGTGCACCGGGCGGTTCTGGTCGCCACGCTTCAGGCATTTGGGGAATCAATGGAGGGACAGAGGAGTACTGTGGACCCGTTCCCCGGGATGTCACTGCCACGTGGGAGGCTCTACTGGGGAGAAGAGGGAGGGGAGGGAGGGGAGGATAAAGCTGACTCTTTGCGAGACTTTGGGCACGTTCTTCCTCTCTTCGGGGTTTCATTTCTCCAGTGGTCACCGTACGGCTTGGCCAGGGGGCACAGCCCTGGGGTGGGTCACAAAGATGGCTCCAGCCTTGTCCCTGCCTTCAGTGGAGTGGAAGAGGAGATAGTAAACAGAGTTACAATCCTAGATGACTGGGGTGGTGGCAAAAGTCTGTGCCAATGACTGAGGGAGCCCACAGGAGGGGCAAATCATGTCACCTGGGGAGGACATTTGGATGAGATTGTTGTGATAGAACCAACATGCCCAGTCTGAATCTTTTCACCACCTCAACCTGGGCCTGGCCAGGAGGCAGCTCAAGAAATATCTTCGGAGGCCTCACAGTCTTGCTGAAAGGAGGTATTCCCCCCTCCGGGTTTCTGTTGACTATTGAGTGTCTTTGGTGTTGGGGCATGGTGTGGGAGGGGTGTCAGAGAGACTAGGGGTCCGGCTGACCCGATGGCCCTGAGCCTTTAGACACACCCATCTTTGCTTAAAACCTTTCAAGCTCATCCCTTTGCCTTCAGGATCAAGTACAGATTCTTTAGCAGATCAAGGCCTTGAGTGATCAGACTCTTCAGACTAGACTAAAATTTCTCAATTTTGGCATTGGATAATTCTCCATTGTGGGGGCCGCCTTATATACTCTAGGATGTGTGGCAGTTTCCCTGGCCTCCACACACTGAGATGTCAATAGCACACATACCTCTCCCCAGCGGTGACAACCGAAAATGTCTCCAGACATTACCACGGGTCTGTCCCCTGGGGGCACAAATCATCCCTGCATGAGAACCACTGGACTAGAGGAGAATCTTTTGTTTCCAGGAATGTGCCTTTCTATCTCTTTCCTCATGCAGACTTTTCTCCCTTCTTAACCTGGTTGATCCTTGCTAGTGCTGCAGATCTCAGAGTTCTCTCCCCCAGAAACTCCTCTCAGACCCTCTTAGACTGGGCCAGGTACCCTCTTTGGGCTCCCATAGCCCACTCCCCTGTTCCAGCTCTGCACACTTGGGATTGTCACTATGTGGGGACCAGTTTGTCTTCCCCACTAGGCTGGGAGCCCCAGGAGAGCAGTCTTCATCACACTGGTTTCCCAGCACCACCCAGCTCAGGGCCAAGTGCAAAACAAGAGCTCAGTGTTTGTGGAATGAATGGATCTTGAGACAGAGATTAGGCTGTGGAATTCCCTGATGCAGATGGTGAATGCCAGCAGTGAGGTTCTGCCGTGACGTCTTGCTTCTTCCAGCCTCTACCCAGCCGTCAGGGTTGCAGTGGTTTCTCAGCCCTCATGGGCCTCTTTACAGATGTTTCTGGGGATTGGATGTGAGAGATTGGATGTGCAGGTCCAAAAGCAAGAACAGTGTGTTCGTCACTGCCGCCACCGCCCTCCCCCGTTCACGGGACCTGGCACAGACCAGGAGCCTTGGTCCAGTCTCCCGCCCAGCCAGCTTGCTCCTTCATTAGCCAGATTAGCCAGGGGCTCAGACGTGGGGCCACACTCTGCCCTTCATTCCTTCAGCTAGTGTGTGTTGAGGCCTCTGCCTACATGCAGGCCCAGTGTTATGGCTGGGATACAGTTGGGAAAAAACAGAGGCCCTGCCCTCTTGGAGCTCTGTTCTAATTGAAGGCAAGGGTACAGTGGGGCGAGAGGAGATCAGGGATGAACAATGAACAAGATGAATAAAAAACACTATAGAGCGGGTCAGATGGCAATGACTGCCATGGAAAGAAAGAAAGTGGAGGAAGAAGTGAAGGCCAATGGGTAGGAGAGTTGCAATTTAGAAAGGGTGGTCTAGGAAGGCGTCTCTGAGAAAGTGACATCTGAACAAGGACCTGAAGGATGTGTGAGAGAGCCACACTGATAAACGGTGGAAGAGTGTTTGAGGTTAGGGGAACAGCCAGTGCAAGGGCCCTGAGGCAGGAGGGGACTGCTATGGTGAAGGAGCAGCTTGGTGGTCCATGTGACTGGAGTAGGTGAAGTGAGGGAAAAGAAGTAAGAGCGGAGAGGCAGGGAGAGGCCAGCTCATGCCAGGTCTTGGGTGCCACAGTGAAGGCTCTTGCCTTTACTCCAAGGGAAGTGGGAGTCTCCAAGGACTTAGCTCTTACTGAGGGAACACTTAGATACCGTGGTCAGTGTAGCGTTCAGTGGCTTTCAGCTCATTGGTGCGGGTGCACGGTGAGCTGTCAGAACCCTGTCTGAGAACACTCCCATCCCCTCAGAAAGTTCTTGTTCCCTTTTTCAGTACCTCTCCACTCACAGCCCCAGCCCCAGGCGACCACAGGCCTCCTGTCTCCACAGTTTTGCCTTTTCTAAAGATTTCTTTAAAAAAAAAAAAAAAATCAATATAAGATGTTTTATTTAATCTGTTGTAAGTTGTGAAAACAGCTCTGAATGCATACTAGAACTTTACAGTTTTACTCTCCCCCACCCGTGTTTTGTGTTTGCTGTCACAGTTTACATACTTTTACCTTATGTACCCATTAGCAAATTATTTTAGTTATAGTTATTTTTAATACTTCTAACTTCATGCTGGAGTTATGTGATTTACCCACCACCAGCACAACATTCGAGTATTGTGAATTTCACTATATATTTACATTTACTGGTGAGTAACAGGAAAACATGTGAAAGTGTAAATCTAATTAGGCGTCCTTTTCATTTCAGCTTGAAGTCCCTTTACCATTTCTTTTTTTTTTTTTAAAGATTTTATTTTTTTATTTGAGAGAGAGAATGAGATAGAGAGAGCATGAGAAGGGGGAAGTTCAGAGGGAGAAGCAGACTCTCTGCTGAGCAGGGAACCCGATGCGGGACTCGATCCCGGGACTCCAGGATCATGACCTGAGCCGAAGGCAGTTGCTTAACCAACTGAGCCACCCAGGTGCCCCGTCCCTTTACCATTTCTTAAAAGGCCAGTCTTGATGAATGCCTTCAGCCTTTGCTTGTGCAGGAAACTCTCCTGCCATCTTGAAGGACAACCATGCCAGGTAGAGTATTCTTGGTTGGCAGTTTTCTTCCTTCAGCACTTTTTGGAGCCTTGTGGTTTGTGACTTTGTGATCTCAATTCCTGACAGAGACACGGTCATCACTTCACCCGGGTGTGTGGCTAGCGTCCCCTTCAAAACTCCCACTCTAGAAGAACTCAGCCATTCTAGCTCTTCTGAGTTTGCTCCTAGCATTTAGCTAGAGAACAACCACAAAACAGCCCTTTCTCTCCACGTGCCAGGGCTGTTTCCTTCTCCAAAGAATGTGACCAGATTCAGCCTAGAGACTGCAAGCCCTGGGTGCTTCATATCCCAAGGCTCCTTCTTTTGCTCCAAAAAGATAATCAGGTCTGGCTTTGACACAACGAGACCCAAGAAGAGGTTTCTGAAGCTCTCACATCACATCCCCGTACAATCCCCACTGAAGATGGTTCAGGCATCCCCCACTCCTGAGAGAATTTCAGGGCCACATCCCAGAACGTCAGCAGTCCCTGAGAACTGGCCATTTCTTCTTCTTTCACCTCAGCCTCTAGACTTATTTCTCAGAAATCCTCTAAGAATTTCTTATAAGTAGAACTTGTCGACAACAACAAATCCACATCCTAGTTAATATGGCTTTTTAGTACTTACTCTCCAGGGGTGAATCTCAAAAATAAAATAAGGGCATAATTCAAAATGACAGCAATACCGCCTTTTAAGTTTGGTTTGTAAACTGAGGCACGAAGAGGCCAAATGAGTCACCACGTCATAAAATAAGTCACTCACAGTAAGAAAAGAAAAACAGGGGATGTGATTCTGAGATTTCAAACTCCTATTCTGCATTGCTTCCTCCTGTTTAAACTTTTCACTCTACGAGAGCTCTCTCCAATGAAAACAGCCTTAGGTAGGAAATCCCAATGTTTGTAGACTCACTTTGGAAAAGAACGCCTTGTATGTTTGTGTTTGATAACACTGTTGTAGTTACTAAAATATCAACTCATGTTTCTGGAATTTAGGATTCCCACTGTGGAGGCAAGGTTATTTGTGTGTGCAGTCTTCTCAGTTCAGTATTTTCCTTAATGTCGGGTTGCTATGGAATCATATAAATAATTGAATTTCCTTGATATACAAGCTAGTCTAAATTGGTTTTAAAAACGATTAAGTGTGACTGGATAATTTTGTGCCACAATTTTTCCACCTGTGAGGTACTTTACAAAAGAGGAATACAAACATATTGCTTACACAAGCCATCGGCAGAGAGAACAGAATAAAAATAGTAAAGGGTTAAAAGTGGTCACTTTAGCAAAATTGTTTAATTTGCACTGCAGTTATTTCCTTTGATGATATTTCTGTTGCCCTACTAGACCACGAGTCCGGAGCAATAGGAAATTCAGTGACTACTGGTGACAGACAGGTTGAATAAAGAGGCTTTGTTTCCAGATCTATCGGATAGATAGATATCTTAAATTTGAATCTGTAACATGCAAGAAATAAAACACAGCAGAAATTTCAATAATTTACTTAGCTGATATCTCAACCTTCACCCTTCCGCTTATATTTCTTGGCATATCAAACAATTTTACAAGATATCATAAGACAAATGTCAAACCCTCGTATTCAGGGTCTATTTTCAAGCAGTTCCTAGAATGTTCAAGACATAGTCACATCTCACAGCAAGAGGGAGACAACACTGATCAAATTTTCAAATCCAAACGGAATAAGATACCATAAGAGTTCTGTAAAAACAGCATAAGAATAAGTATTAGTCATAGTTTAAAAGAACATTAATGGACCATATTGTCCATTAAATTTCAGAATATTGGAGTAATGAAATTTGCTAAGGAAGAATTGTCTGCTACCAATTTTGATACTTGGTGCAGCAAGAACAACCCCAAGAAAGCATCAGGATAGAAGAGAGTTTGTTGTTAGGGTTATAAGAAATTTTGTATTTTGAGTAAATACTAAAGATGATCAAAACCAAAGCAAGTATAGATTTATGTACATGTTGTATGTTTCATTCAAAGTTGTCCTAGTGTTTTGTGGTCCTGATAGAATTAATTATTTCGCCTTAAGATACTGAAGACCAGATCAGTGATTGATACCTAGTACCTTTGCAACAGGTGATTTTAGACATAATGTCAGATCTAGGGAGCACACAATGTAAAAATCAAACCATCTGTGGATTGTTCCTTACTCAAAATGAAGAGTAATGTCTAGTATTAGTAGGCAAATGTTTAACCATCCTATTAATAACAATTACAAATCATACCAACTACGAATGCATAATACAGTGGTGTTTAATTTTCTTTTTTCCACCTGAAACTTCCACAGAGAGTACACCACAAAAATCACCAAGACTCATACAAGATATATAATTAGAGGGTAAATCTCTGTACTCAGGCTCTGCCCTTCAGGCATTCCTATGCAATGTCCTTTGCAGTTACATCCCAGACCCCCCCCCCCCCAACACAAAAGAATTAATGTCCCCTGGACAGCAGCGAATCTTTTAACCTACACTTTCAGAAGATTCTCCCAAATTAATTAATTAATTAATTAAGATTTTATTTTATTTTTGACAGATGGACAGAGAGAGTGTACAAGCAAGGGAAGCAGAAGGCAGAGGGAGAGGGAGAAGCAGACTCCCTGCTCAGCAGGGACCCCAATGCGGGACTTGATCCCAGGACCCTGGGATCATGACCTGAGCCGAAGGCAGACACTTAACCATCTGAGCCACTCAGGCGCCCCGATTCTCCCAAATTTAGAGGGGAATTGGAAAGATGAATGATGATTCACAACTCCCCCTTCATAGAGGAAGCAGATGATCCAAATGTCTCCTAGGCCCTCCCACAAATGATCTGTAAAAGGCCAATATTCAGAGGCTACTTAGAAGCCAATGTTGAATTGTATACCCAGAAAGAAGACTTTTGTTCAAGTGCTTTATATGGACTTTACAAAGTCATAAATCTTTTGATTCCCACTTTGGTTAAAAATATCCCTGATATAAAAAAGCAAATTTAGTTAAAATGATGAGCCAATCTCTTGATATTTAGGCTATAACCCAGTTCATTAGGGAATTAGAAAAAAACTGTCTCTATCTCTATAAAACCAGGAATGCAACTCTAGAAACAAGTGAAAGCCCACACATCTTTAACAATCCTCATACATCGTCTATTCCTCTCAAAACATTTGTGGACATTATAAAAGATCAGCATATTGGAACAAAACTGTCCTGTACCTTAAACAAACAAAAAAGGTAAATTTTAAATAGAAATTACCCTGAAACTCTAGGGAAAAATATTTTTTTTTTTTGCATTCTCTGCCCCTTGAAATTATAAATCTTACCATGTATTTGAAATGTAATCACAGCCCACAATTGCCTCAAACTGAAAAAAAGGTGAGGGGGGAGCTGTTGGTTAGGGGGAAAAGGCCTTTTTTAAAATACAAACTGCTCAGTGCTCAGATTCTAACCTCTAATAACAAAATCTTCACCTTGAAGGAAACTTGGATACTTTCTCTGTGCCTTTGGGATGTAAATTTCCTCCCCTCCACCCCACTCTGGGAAGTAAGCGCGATTGGTGCAAATTTTAGGGAGAAGTTTTTCATCAGGAAGGAAAAAAAGGGTAATTTAAAAAATAGGCCTTTAATGTCTTTTCCACAATAAGATTTTTGTTTGTATCTTATCTGTATATGTGTGTTCATTCATGTTGTAAAATGTGCGATATTTTCTCTACCTCTATCTCTGGATTGTATTGCTGAAATTTGTTAAAGAGCTCTACTTAGTATAGTATGAAGGCAAGTGCTTATAAGGATCAGGCATTCTAAAACTCAGGAAGCTACAGTTAAGATGGCAGAGTAGTAAGAGGACCTTACACTTGCCTTGTCCCTCAAACACAGATAATTATCAAATCATTTTGAACACCCAGGAAATCGATGTGAGGACGGAGAGAACAAACTGCACAACTAGAGGGAGAAATGAGGCCACACGGTGGAAGATAGCAGGTGTGGAGACATGATTTGGGGAAGAAGGGAATCACAGGTGCTGTAGAGGGGAGGGAGCCCTGACCACAGAGAGAGGAGAGAGGGAGAGAGAGAAAGGATAAAGCAGCAGCAGGGGATTGCACAAGAAAAACACTTCCCCAAAACCATTCACTGGGAAACTGAGAGGGGCAGATTATTGTAAGTTTTTTAAAACTCAGAAAGCTAGAAACTAACCCAAATGTTTTTTTAGTTAATGTAATCTGGGAAAATGTTCAGTATTAAAGTTAATTTAAAGTTGTTGGTTTGAGGGGCACCTGGCTGGCTCAGTCAGTAGAGCATGTGACTCTCCTTCTCAGGGTCATGAGTTCAAGCCCCACATTGAGCATGGAAGCTACGTAAGAAAAATAAAGTTGTTGGTTTGATTAAAATAGATGTCTTTAAAGTTATCAGCATTAAATGTATAACTTTTATTCTGCCTGTGTTTACTAAAAGTCAAATAAATTCATGTTATCTTTGTTGCAAAATTTATCTGAAAAAAACTTAGAATGATGGTTGACTTTGCCTAATGCCTCACGAAGTTTTGTGGGTGGTCTAAACCTAAGTGTTAAAAACAAGTAAACTCGATAGATTTAAATAAAATAAAAAGGTTTGAAGGTAAACTTCCAAATAAAGTTTTATAACCTGAAACTTTAAAGTTTTGCTAATTAAATTAAATGATGAGTTAAGTTAAATTCATTAAATAATCTAGATCATTTCCAAAAATGATAAAATAATAAAACATTAATATTTTTTATCTAATTTCTTTTTTTTTCTTCTCTTCTCTTCTCTTCTCTTTTTTCTTTTTCTTTAAGTAAGCTCCCTGCCCAGCATTCAGCCCAACACCTGGTTTGAACTCATGATCCTGAGATCAAGACATGAACAGAGATCGAGATCAACCAGTTGAGCCACCCAGGCTCCCCTCTAATTTTTTCTTATTAGAGAAAAACTAAAGATAAATTTGGGTCTGTTAGTAAGCATGTTTTGTGCTTAATTTAAAACCTGTACTACAGAAAAGCACACATTTTTAGACATTATGAAATGTGTTTATAAATTTGCCAACCTAAAGAATACTGATTATAGCAGACAACTCACAACTGCTTCCTGCTTGGTTTTTACTAGAAATTAAGGTTTCGAGGAGCTAAGGATTCTAAGAAATGTAACTAAGACTATTGGAAAAAATAAAGGAAACAACTCTGTATGTAAGGAAAGTAAGATGTGTGGGTTGGGTAAGCAAAGGAATAAAAACATTTTTGCTGAGAGAAAACTAGATTTGTTCTCAAGTGACACTGGTTACTTCCAAGAGGGAACTCAGGACAAAATCTGAATGGCAAAAAGAAAGTTGTAGAAGGTTTATGGAAAAAGAATATTTGGAGAAGAGTTTTATATGTGGTCGGTGCTGGCTAAGATTCAGACAGACTTAAGTAAATGAGTTTTAGTATCAAAAATATACTGATGCAATATTAAATACTGTTTTCTCTTTGCTTGAAGGACAAAGTTTTCTTCAACTATTGGGGTCTGCTCTTAAAAATTCATAAACAAAAGTTTTTCTTTAAAGTTCTCTGCCTGGAAAAGTAAAGATCTGTGTTTTGCCAAAATAATTCCTGTGTTTACCAGATCTTTGATTACACAAGAAAACTGAGACCGACTGTTCAAAAAGCCAGACATGCCTGAGTGGCTCAGTCAGTTAAGCCTCGAGTCTTGATTTCGGCTGAGGTCATGATCTAAGGGTCATGAGATTAAGCCCTGCGTCAGCCTGTGCATTGAGTGTGTAGCCTGCTTAAGACTCTCATGACCCTGAAATCAATACCTGAGCTGAGATCAAGAGGGGGACACTCAACCAAGAGTGAACGCAACATGCATTCTCTCTCTCTCTCTCTCTTTAAAACAAAAGCAAAAACAAAAAAACCCTGAAGTTTGCTTACAACTATGTAGCCTTGTTTATTTGCCCTTAAAATCTTTTATTGTCTTTTTAACTTTGGTTAAGTAAAAAGTAAATTTTATTTTATAATGATTTATGATCCTATTTAATCCTAGTTAATCAAATGTTTTCTATTATTTTATATATTTTACATGATTTTTATAATGATTTGGGATCCTATTTAATGCTACTTAATCAAATGTTCAAGTCTTTGGATATTTTTTGGCATACTTCCAAAGTCAAATTCTAAAATGAAATCTTTGACCATAATCTAACTGAAATTTTCCAGCAGGTCCCTGGAACATTCAAAGATTTCTATGAAAAATTAAACTAATTAGGCTTACTTGGTATGTTAAGTTACATGGGAAGCATTGTCAAATAAGTGATACTAAACACTCAGATTATATTTGTGCAGAGATATGTTATTAGAGTAAGTGTTCTAAAATTGTATGAAGCTCCTAGATATCTGATTTCTTGGTATGTTATTATCTTGGAGTGTTGTGTGTCACAGAAATAATCAAATTCCCTTGTCAGTTGCCCTGTAATGAATGTGAATCAGATCTTCAACCATGACCATTCTTCAGTCTTATCATTTACAAGTTACCATTTTACTCTGATGCTATGGCAGATGTGTTTCATCTTCAGTGAGACTCAAAAAAACTCTTGAGTACAGTTTTCTGATACCTTAAGATCATAAAGCTGAACTAGGTTAGAATTTCTGTACTAGTGGTGAAACTGGATTCAAGCAGAAAAGAGTCAATAATACGGGATTGAATGAACTGAGAAGGATAATTAAAATTTTTATGACTTTTTTATTTGAAACATTGCTGACTTTAAAAATGTTCTGTTTTTCCAGATTTAAGGAAACCTTTTCTCTCAAGCTAACTTAACAGCAATTTGACAAAATATACCTTTGGAAACAAATGAAATATTTACCTTTTTCTCCCTACTCAATCCCTCCAGAATTCAAAAACTCAGTAACTATTCTTATATATTCATGGCATTGTATTTATTTGTCCAATGAGTTCAATGTCCAGTGTTCAAAGTCCAATGTCCAATAAGACTTTGTTCTCCTTATGACAGGACACAATTGGAATCATTGGTTATATTACTAAAGCTTTGACTGACATGTCATATTTGAGAATGACATGCATAGATTCAGACATGACCAGACAGCTTTAAGGAACTAAGGTTGACTTTATGGAGCCAATAAAGCCCCTTGAAAATATCATCCTGAAACAAACAAACAAACAAACAAACAAAAAAAAACAAGGAAAAGAAAAACAAAAGAAAGAAAAGAGAAGAGAAAAGATCATTCTGATACCTTGCTTACAGAGTTCCCAGCAGCTTTACCAGATGAGTAAAGAAGGTCACTTTCTGTTAGGTGCAGGAACCCCAGGATATATGGGGGAGCTGGAGAAGAGAGGAATTAATCCAAATCTATAGGTATTGCAGGGGAAGTCTGATGGCAAGTGCTTGGTTTGGCTTCTGGATCTGAGAGGCTGTTGAAAGTTCAATTTGGAGATTCTTTATGAAAAGTTCCAGCAAAACAGGTTTGTTTTCATTTGTTTCCTTTTTTAATTCAAGTGTAATTAACATATGGTGTTACATTAGTTTCAGGTGTACAGTATAATGATAAAACAATTCTACACATTACTCAGTGCTCATCATAAGTGTACTCTTAATCTTCTTCACCTATTTCACCCATCCCTCCATTCACCTTCCTTCTGGTAACTATCAGTTTATTCTCTATAGTTAAGAGCCTGTTTCTTGGTTTATCTTGTTTTATTTCCTTTTGTTCATTTATTTTGTTTCTTAAAGTCCAGATATGAGTGAAATCATACGGTATTTGTCTTTCTCTGACTTATTTCACTTAGCATTACACCTTCTAGCTCCATCCATGTTGTTGCAAATGGCAAGAGTCCATTCTTTTTTCAATTAGCAATAATCGCACCTCGGATAAACCTCATTGGCTACGATACTGCCACTGCACAAAGCTGAGTCCATTCTTTTTTATGGCTGAGTAATATTCCATCGTGTATATGTGTGTGTGTGTGTGTGTGTGTGTGTGTATACACACATACATATATATATACCACACCTTCTTTATCCATTCATCTATTGATGGACACTTGGGTTGCTTCCATATCTTGCCGGTTGTAAATAATGCTGCAATAAACATAAGGGTGCCTATGTCTTTTCAAATTAGTGCTTTCATTTTCCTTGGGTAAATACCCCATAGTGGAATTACTAGGTCCTATGGTAATTCCATTTTTAATTTTTTGAGCAACCTCCATACTGTTTTCCAGAATAGCTGCACCAGTTTGCATTTCCATCAACAGTGCATGAGTGTTCTTTTTTCTCCACATCCTTGTCAACATTTATTGTCTTGTGTTTTTGATTTTAGCCTTTCTGACAGGTGTGAGGTGATGTCTTATTGTGGTTTTGATTTGCATTTCCCTAATGATTAGTGATGTTGAGCGTCTTTTCTTGTGTTTATTGGCCATCTGTATGTCTTCTTTAGAGAAATGTCTACTCATCTCTTCTACCTATTTTTAATTGGATTATTTTTTTTGGTGTTGAGTTGTATGAGCTCTTTATATATTTTGGATATTAACCTCTTATCAGATAATATTATTTTTGCAAATATCTTCTCCCATTTGGTGGGATTTTTGTTTTGTTGATGGTTTCCTTTGCTGTACAAAAGCTTTTTATTTTGATGTAGTCCTAATAGTTTATTTTTGCTTTCATTTCCCTTGTCAAAGAAGACCTATCTAGAAAACTGTTTCTACAGTTGATGTCAAAGAAACTGCCTATGTTTTTTTAAGGATGTTTATGGTTTCAGGTCTCACATGTAGGTCTTTAAACCATTGAATTATTTTTGTGTATGGTTTGAGAAAGTGGTCCAGTTTCTTCTTTGGCATGGAGCTGTCCAGTTTTCCCAGCACCGTTTGCTGAAGAGATTGTCTTTTTCCCACTGAATATTCTTGCCTCCTTTGTTATAATTATGGGTTTATTTCTGGGTGGTCTCTTCTCTTCTGTTGATTTATGTGTCTATTTTTGTGCCAGTATCATACTGTTAGACTACTACAGCTTTGTAGTATATCTTGAAATCTGGGATTGTGATGCCTCTAGTTTTGTTCTTCTTTTTCAAGATTGCTTTGGCTATTTGGGTCTTTTGTGATTCCATACAAATCTTAGAATTATTTGTTCTAGTTCTATGAAAAGTGGTATTGGTATTTTGATAGGGCTGGTATTAAATCTGCAGATTGCTTTGGGTAGTATGGACATTTTAACAATACTTATTCTCTCAATCCATGAGCATGGAATACTTTCCATTTGTTTTTGTCATCTTCAATTTCTTTCATCAGTGTTTTGTAGTTTTCAAAGTACAGGTCTTTCACCTTTTTGGTTAAGTTTATTCCTAGGTATTTTATTATTTTTGATACAATTATGAATAGGATTGTTCTCTTAATTTCTCGCTACTTCATTAATGTATAGAAATACAACAGAATTTCTGTATATTGATTTTGAATCTTGTGACTTTACTGAATTTGTTTATCAGTTCCAGTAGCTTTTTGGTGGTTTTTCAGGTTTTCTATATAGAGCATCATGTCATCTACAAATAGTGAAAGTTTGACTTTTTCCTTACCAATTTGGATGCCTTTTCTTTTTTTTTTTTTTTTTTTTTTATTGCCGTGGCTAGGACTTCCAGTATTATGTTGAATAAAAGTGGTGAGTGTAGACATCCTTGAAGCAAGGATCCTGATCTTAGAGGAAAAGCTCTCTATTTCTCACCACTGAGTATGATGTTAGATGTAGAGTTTTCATATATGGCCTTTATTAATAATGTTAAGGTATGTTCCCTCTAAACCTACTTTCTTGAGGGTTTTTATCATGAATGAATGTTATACTTTGTCAAATGCTTCTTCTGTATCTATTGAAATGATTATATGATTTTTATCCTTTCGCTTATTGATATCTATATCACATTGATTGATTTGTGAATATTGAACCAGCCCTGTATCCCAGGAATAAATCCCACTTGGTTGTGGTAAATTATTTTTTAATGTCTTGTTGGATTCAGTTTGCTAATATTTTGTTAAGGATTTTTTCCAACAAAACGGGTTTTAAAGAGCCTACATGGTCAACTGCTATTCTTGTTGCACTTAATGTAAATAATCAGGCCAACTTATTTTTAAAACTAGGCTTCCTTTGCAATAAAGTCGTATTAATTTAGCTATCTTCTGTAGAAATTAGAGTGATTATATAAAGAAAAATATATGTTTCAATAACACACCTGTGTAGATACTAGATTCTTTTTTTAAAAGATTTATTTATTTGAGAGAGAGACTGCACACAGGCATGAGCAGGAAGGGGAGAGAGGGGCAAAGGGAGAGGGAGAAGCAGACTCCCCGCTGAGCAGGGAGCCTGACACAGCTCATCCCAACACTCTGGGATTATGACCTGAACCAAAGGCAGACACTTAACCAACTGAGCCACCCAGGGGCCCCATAGATTCTAATATTATTCATTATAAACTGGACTAGATCCTTATTTATTCTAGTTTTCTCCAGTGTCTGGGTGCAAGTCTCCAAACTCACATTTTCCATTTTTCTCCCACCTTTCTGACTTGGAATCATTTGAGAATTAAAACTGCACTTTTTCATGAAGCCCTCCAAGCTAAATATGAACAACTTGATGTAAACTTCAGAGAAATCACCGTAATAGCTCACATATAGATAATCTGAATGTCTCTTGTCTATGGGCCACTCAAAAGGACCAGAAATATTTGAACTCTAACAAGGAAAATCTGTGAGATTACCACTGCTAGCTCTCATTGTATCTGAAAACACTTCCAACCTGACATCTAAAAATCTTCTGGACTGGCTACTCTCAGAACTCAGAAACTGGTTGATAATTTGATCCAATTATTAATCATTGTTTTTCTTTTGTTTCCATAGAAATCTCTCTTATTTAATACCTGATGACTTAAATCAGAGGCTTAACTTTGAGAACACACCTACATTCCTGACTCCTGAAATGAGTTTAACTGAACTGACCTATTGTCAGGGCTAAGAGACTAAATCCACAAGACAGAAAAATCTACCAACTCAATTTTAATATGGAAAACTTCAGGGGAGTTTCAGAGGAGGGAACTGTAGGGGCCACGGGCAGGTTACCCTAAGATGAGCCACTTTGGCATGAAGATTATTTTGAGTTAAAAACAGTGAAAACCCAGCACATATAGGAAAACTCTTTACCTCCCCTTTAACTGCTTGCCCATACCAGGAAGAGAGCTATTAACAGATATTCCTCTTTACCTAAGAAACTTATCTGTATAATAGGGCAACCTTTGTTTTCCAAACATCTTCTCTCCCCTTCCTGCTAATGGTCTTCTTCCCTCTGTATCACCAGAGCCCCGACACCTCTCCTTCGCTCAAGATGTCATATATGAGCCTCTTGTTAGTGGACTGTCTGGATTTTCATGTCTGAGTGGATTCCTCATATGTATGAAATTAAACTTGATTTTCTCCTGTTCATCTGTCTCATGTCAGTTCGATTCTTAGTCCAGCAGACTAAAAGGCAGAGGGATCCTCCCCAACAACTTGTTGCCAATCTTAGAACAAAAGCATTCAATCTTTCATTATCAGGTATGATTTTAGCTGTAGGTTTTTCCTGGGTTCTGTTTATTAAGTAGGGCATTTCACTTTCTATTTTGCTGAATGTTCTTTTTTTTTGAATCATGAGTGAATGTTGAATTTTATCAGATGTTCTTTATACATCTATTGAGATGATCATATAATCTTTAGAAATCTGTTGATCTAGTGAGTCATACTAATTTTCAAATGTTGAATCAACCTTGCATCTACAATGTGAAGATCATGAGAAAAGGGAACCTACTGCAATATGCTAAGCTTTCCTTTCTGCATCTTAAGATGACTGCCTGCCTTTAATGAAGGCCATGGCTTCTCTTGAGTGGCCTTCCCTATGGAGTGCTCTCTTTGGGTCCTGAGAATTCCTTCCATCCTTTCCCCCTCTCTTCAGGCCTAAAGATGGCAGAGGCTTCAGGCAAAGTCCTGCACAAACTGTTTTGCTTTTTTGAAACATGGCCCACATGTTTGTAAACAGTCCCTTTACAAAACTCTCCTTACTCTCTGATTGTGCAATTTTTTTTTACTGGGATCCAGCTAATATCAAATTATAGTATTGTGTCCTTAAGGACAGTTCCTACAGACTTCAGCTCATAGGTGTCAGTCAGGGTGAGTATGTGTGTGTTTTGGACTGTGTGTGTGTGCATGCACCTATGTGTGTGTGTGGCCCTGGGTCTGAACTCAATATTCAACTACTTCATCTTCCTAAAGGGCAGGAGATTCTGAGCCCAGAGGTAGGAGCTGACAGGCCAACTGTTCTCAGCTAGACTCTGCTTAGGCAGAGGGTTTTTTGAGCCCAGGATGCCCTTGCAGGGAGGTCTACTGCAGCCAGTTGCTGGGAGGTCTCCGAAATAAGGCTTAGTAGCCCCGGCCTTTCAACATGCAGGGATCTCAGTATATTGGTTGCTTCAGTCAGTTTTGCTATTGATATGAATAGATAGCTTCTACAATCTTCAGAGAAAAAGATTTTTTTGAATGAAGATAATTATGTGAGTTAATAAAGTTATTATATAAGTACCACTGAAACCAAACAAACAAAAAAAAGGGAGCAAGCGTTGAAGTTCTATTACTTAATTCATGTATAAACACCAACAAGGCCAGAATGGGAAAGCACTGGGAATCTGGAGGTAATCAGTCTCTATCTGCGAGTGCCTAGCCAAGTTTCTGCAACTGCCAATATGCAACTGCTGTGTGCTTATAGCTAGCATTTATTGAGCAGTGATTATATGCCAGGCTCTGTTTGAAGCATTTTAGTTAATTCTCACAGCAAGAAAGTAGACACTATATATCGCCTCTGCTCTACTATTAAACAAACTGGACACAGAAGGGTTAAGTAATAAGTGGTAGAAATCAAATTTGAACCCAGGTAGTTTTAGCCCCAGAGCCCATGTTCTTAACCACTGCTCCGTGCTGCTGTTTTTCACCTAAAAAATGAGATGGTCGGTGTAATAATCTCCAAGGTCACTTAGCTCTATGTCTCCCCACTGAGTCTGTTTTCATTCCCTACACAGAAGGTTAATAATTTTCTTTAACATCAAGAGTGCCCTAATTTCCGTAATACAGTACTGTGCTGATGAGTCCAGTGGGCCCCCTACTCTTCCCCCACCTCTGTTGGAACCATTCTTCATACTGCACGATAATTTTTACTTGCAACCATTACCAGTAGATGGTGAACCTCTTGGGGTCATGGACTGTTTTTCTCTTCTTTGGAGTTCAGTTCAGAAAACACCCTTGAGCCCTTACTCCAGTTCTGCCTAAAAAACCTTGCCATTCTCACAGCTAGACATGATGTGATACCAAATTTCCACTGGAACCTAAAGGCCTGCTAATTGCATGATGACATCCATGCGGGCCATACTGAAGTGTCCAAGTGTAGTTCTTCGGGAACATCCAAATCTTTCCTATTTTCTTCATCTCTTTTTCTTATAATGCCTTTCTACCTAGTCCATTTTTCCACTGTTCCACCCCCACCCCCACCCCAAACCATTCCACAGCAACCCATGACTCTCAACTCAGGTGAACAAATTCTCCTTTTCAATATCAGTTTAGTAACCACTCTTTTGAGGAGATCATCTTTGACCCAAAGCTATCACAGTAATAAGCAATAGCATACTTTCTGGAGAGGCAAAACTAGCATACTTGATACTAAGATTCAAATGTGGTGGACCATTTTACAGTGAATATACTTCCTCTTTAGGAACTAGATTAAAAATAACTCATAGATTAAAAATAATTCAAATACTCCTCTTTCTTTAATAGAACCAGGTTTTATACAAGTGCCCCAGCTGAAATAGCACTTTGGAACTTGGGGCTTCCTGGAAAATACAAATGAATAGCCAGATCTTCAGTCTGATCATACTTGAGATAAAGGAAGTGTATTTTAAATGTGAACAGATGGATCTGTTAAAAAAAAAGTTTATGAGAAAGGTTATCATAGATATTAGAATGATTAGTTTACATTCTTCAAGTGTCTTTAGATGTGTGGCCAATCCAGGTTCATACATCTTCCAACTCTGGCAGAAAGAGAAGTACAGCATATGCTGTAATGTCCAAAGTCTTGTTCAAAATAAAGTTCAAGAAATGATGGTTTGATTTTCTTTGTTTTTTTGTGGGTTTTTTTTTTTTTTCTGCAGTTTTTATATTTTGGAACTGTCAATTATAAATGTATAAAGAAACAAAAATTCTTTGAGCTCTGTCAAGAACTGTGAGGTCTTTATCTGCCTATATCTTAACCTACAGAAAGTGTGAATTCTTTAAGTAATTTAATTTCATTAAAACAATGTTGCTCTCCAGAACTTTACTTCATATACTTAACTTTTCTCCAAAGAATGGTTCAAATTTGTGGAGTATGACATTTAATAATATATTGATCTACTACATTAATGGGCAGATATTTTGGGGGTACCTATTGTATGTTAGGAATGATGCTCTAGCATAAGAACACAGGAGTGAATAAACCAGGACGTTGAGGTCACGTTGGAAGATACTGACCCACACTTAATTAACAATGCATGGTGACTATGCAATACCAGTGGATGAACAAAATATAGATGGATTGCTAAGTCATAAGGATTACTTTAGGTGGGTGGCAGGAGAGGTTAGAGAAGATGACAGATTTAAATGTCTTAAGTTTTGAAGCATAATTAGGGGTTCCCCAGTTGGGCAAAAAGGGTAAAAGCATCCCAGAGTGAGGGAAACCCTGTATTCTTTGAAAGTATATCGCCCTTTGAAACCAAAATTTTTGATTAATTCAATCAGCTGTCTCATGGTACTAAGAATTCTAAGAAGATAAAAGACTTGGCCCTCGAATTCTGGTTCTGCAAAATGAAGGTGGAAATAATTTAGAGGATTAGGAAAGCAAATGCTTACTTGTTTGTACAAATCATATGTCTAATAGAATTTAAAAATTAGTTGAGACTGGGTTCTCCTTTAACCCAGGACTGCATTATGACTTCATTGACCTAAGCACTTTTATCTTTGAGGACCTTTGCTTCCGTTCCCAGTCTCCCCCCACCCGCCAAAAAACACCAAAAAATTTATGACTATGCTGGTAAAAATAAAACAATATGTTAATATTATATATGAAAGCATTTTCTTTGACCTAAAAGTTTTTTTCTTCTGATTTTAAGGGAAATTAAAACATTTTCTTGTGGGGGAGGAGGTCACCTGGGTGACTCAGTTGCTTAAGTGTCCAACTCTTGATTTTGGCTCAGGTCATGATCTTGGGGCCCTGGGATTGAGCTCAGCATGGACTCTGCTTGTCCCTCTCCCTCTGTTTCTCTCCTATATTGCGCTCTCTCTCTCTCTCTCTCTCTCAAATAAATAAATAAATAAAATCCTAATTTTTTTTTTTCTTGGGGTCCTAAGCACTATGGCTACTGTGTCTAATGATAAATTGCCTTCAGGAATTCTATCCCATATTCCATTCTGCCTTTGGTTGCCAGAAAACACTTCTACAAATTGCCCTTTCCTTGGGTCATCGAAACTTCAGTGTAGTGATTTCCAGATCCTCTGCCTTGAATTCAAGGCTTCACTAAGTCTTGTTTTGCCTGGTGATTCAACCTGACTCCCAATGCACCTTTTACTTCTACCTTGCTAGTTCCTCTCGCCCAATACCGTGTATTGACATAACCCAGGGAAGTATTTTGTTTTGTTTTTGTGTTTTTATTTTACAGTCTCTGGGTGTGGGACCCAGAAAACATTACTTTTTAAAGCTTTTCAGGTGATTCCGACTTGCTTACTAGTTTTCAAACCAGTGCACTAAGCAACAAACAAAAGATAATCATTGTCCTGTAATGTTCTATAAAGTATCACAGTACATTGTAATAACTCGTTTATACATGAATCTCTTTACTAGATGGAAAACTCCAAGCATTATTTCTCAATCATTTTACTTTGACCCAGCACCTAGTTCAATGACCGAGCATGGAGTAGACACTCAATAAATGTTTTTATTGAATGAGTAAATGGGTGAATGGATTGGCACATGTTCTTAAACTTCTACTTTCCCTCTTCCTTTTTTTCTTCTTCATTGTCTTACTCCAAGGTTCTCAACCCTGCCTGCCCATTAAAATCACCTGAGAGCTTTGTAAAACTCTCCTGGGCCACACCCCAGGCCAGTTAAATCAGACATTTTGAGGGTGGGGCCCATGTAGTTTTTCAAAAGATCCTTAGGCAATTCAAATGCACAGCCAGGGTTGAGAATCATTGACTAATATTTACTCACTCTTTGAGACCTTTAAAATCCAACTTTTTCAGTAGACTTTTTCTGATGTGTTCCCACATTTATCTTTCAATTTCTTAAATTCTGATTGTCCTTAAGAGAGAAATATGTAGCTTGAGTCTTAATTATTTTCTTGTTGCATCTGTGTGTACGCTTTCTCTGTGAAGCTAGCATTTAAGGGCAGGATTTATGCTTTCTATAGCTTTGCCTTCCTGATAAGAACAGTGCTAGGTCTGAATTCTAACACAACCTAGGGACGAAAGGCAGTTACATGGGTTTGTTGGAATATCATGTTTCTTGGTGCGGACTTGCCTCATACTATCCAATAGAACTTCGCGATCAATTGCTTGCAATTTTCAATGTGTTGTAGTAACGAATTAATTTTCTCAACCAGTTCCTGGTTTTAAAAGCTTTGACTTAAACTAGAACTTGAGTCTGATACACACTGATGATGGCTAGCTCCTCGAAAGGCATAATTCAACTTACTTATCAAATAAAGATTAATAGGCTGATTTCAGTTTATGAAGGAACAAGGCAAAGAGATTCAGATGGCATTGTTGTCCTCTCTAACCCTGAACTCATATTGTCCCAGGAGAAGTAAAGGTGGTGCAAGAATTTGGGAGGCACCTATTAGCACTCACCTTGGGCATGTGAACACCTGATTATTTTCATGACCAGATCATAGAATACCATACTGCTTATTAAAAATGCTGATTTTTTTATTAGTCAGCATTACTATGCTGCTGAGTAGTATGAATTTGGTAACTTGGCAGTTAATGGATATATGTTTATTAATAACTGAACAATTTTAGTGCAGTATCTTATATACACATTTCAGCTACACATTTTGTAGGACTCTAATGTTTTGAAATTTCTCTATTTTTAATTTCAGAAATAAATATCTAACAAATAGGTGGTTTTCCAACCAGGAAAAATGCACATGGCTTATCTGTGTTGGATGGGCAAAATGTAGACAAAATGAATATAGGGATTTGGTCCGTCTGTGGCTGATGAGTGGACAGCATTGAACACTTGAGGGAAAAAAGTCGGACATTTATAATTGAATAATACAGTTAATTAGCATTCAAAAATTATACTTACCTGAAACACTTGCTAAATAAATGCCAGAAATGGTGACTTTCATAAACCTCTATAGAATTTATAAGTTCTCATGAGTACTAAAGAAATTATGATTTCTCAAGAATTTAGTGAGACATTTCTTTTTACAGTAAGATAACCTGCTTTTCATCCCTAAATGTTGTTCTTAAAGTTAGTTTAATCATGATAAGTACAAATTCTTGGAAGTAGTTGATGATCATCTGCTTGGAAAACAAATCTGCCAAAAAAAAAAAGAAAAAGCATATTTGTAAAATACTCAAACCCACACGCACATACACAGACACATAAACACCCCTGAAAGAGGGGATTTGGTTCTTATTCCGAAATCCAAATGGAGAAATGAATATGTAATAAAAAGTTGAATTTGGCACTAATTATGCAGAACAGTTTGAAAGGAAATACTAATTCAAATGCCTTGTATTAAGCTAAATATTTAGTACCTGCTGTCTTTGCAAACCCACAACTTATATATACCAAAGAAAATAATGAAAACACAGAGGTTTCTACTGAGTCATTTGCTTCAGTCTTCTTGAAAGAGATTAACAATGGGAGGTTTTGTTCATGATTAAAACAATTTAGCAATCTTTTTTATTGGTATTGTACTCATATGGGTTAGGTGGCAAAAGTAGTCAGAAAAAAAAAAATGAAAACCAATTTCCTGATCCTTCTCCTAGATCTACTAGATAATATATCATGAAGAAAACCCAACACGTGCTTTACATTTTTAAGAGCATTTTAACATACATTGTTTTTTTAAATTTTTCCTTATAGTGACCTATGAGATTTCTATTTTTTTCTCCCATTTCCTAGAGATAAGGTAAAGGAGACTCAGAAAGTCATAATGACTTTCTCAAATTTCCACAATCTATAAACTCAGTAGTAATGGATTTTATATCTTTTTATGTAAATAGATGTTTAATAGATGGGTGAAGGTAACATGTTTTAATTGCTCTTTCATAACAACAACAGCAATAACAACAAAATACCATTTACTTTCAGGTCAAAGCCTGGCCACTTGATTATATGATCAACACCTTTCACTTTTGAAGAACCTTGTGATGAGCAAAGTCTATCAGCAAGACTTTCAAACACCTCTGAAATGTTTAGAAAATACTGGCTGCCTAGCTCTCTCATGAACTAGTAATGGCTATAGACGCTCCTACATTAAAGTCTAGGTGACTCTAGTAGATGAGAATAAAGTATACTTGGTGCCAACTGGTCCCTTCAGTCTCAGGAGTTGGCCTGAAGACAGTAGTATTTCTACACAAAGTGGTTTCTAATAAATGTTGGTTCCTAACATCATGGTGGTTGTAAATGCTAATAAACTTCCTACAAGGGAAGTAGAAGTGGAAAGTTTTATTTGTCAAACATTTTATCACTGTACTTGGTTAGCATGGACCATTACCCCAGTTCCCCGAGGCACATATTCCCTGAGAGTTTAGCAATTAATGAATATAAATAGTAGCAAGCCAGCAATTTTAAAACCATAAATAATTGTTCCTCTGAAAGTTCCTGCTAATGGAAAAAAAAGTAAATGAAAAAGAACTATCATAGCAAAAAATTACTTATGACCAAAGGCCAAAATTGAAGTTCAAAGTCTTACTATCTTGGACCATACCAAGACACTATAAATCTATTCAGTTAATTCACAGATGGAGCTTTACAAATGTAAGTTTTCAGTGATTGTCTTTTTTCCATCTATAATATTTATTCCTTATGTAATTCTCTAAAAAACAAACTACAGTTAAAGTCCATCAACAGGATTATATCCATCAATGATGAGTCAGTTTTGTCTGGATTGGTATTTCTATAATCATTCTTTACTACTTTTTGAATTTAAAATATTCCATTAAGAATACAAGTTCATGGGGGCACCTGGGTGGCTCAGTTGGTTGAGTCTCTGCCTTTGGCTCAGGTTGTGATCCCAGGGTTCTGGGATCAAGCCCCACATAGGGCTCCCTGCTCAGTGGGGAGTCTACTTTTCCCTCTCCTTCTGCCCCTCCCCCTGCTTGTGTTGGCTCATGCTTTCTTTCTCTCTCTCTCTGAAATAAATAAAATCTTTAAAAAAAAAATACAACTTCATATAGCAAATCCAATAACAGAAAAATTAAAAGGAAAGCTAACAATGTTCTCCTTCTCTATCAATAAATATATTTATTGACTTAACCATATTAGGGATTAACATATCAAAGTATCAGAAAGATATTAAAATAGCATGTTAAATCAGGATTTTATTAATGTTCTCATAGTTTCTAGAGAAAGGGCAGCAATCGGCTTAGTATGCAAAACCTGGGATGATAGAAATGCCAATCCATGCAGAATTTTTTAATTTGCTGATTATTCATGGACATTACTGAGGTATGTGTACCAGATTCTTATATTAGTTATTATATCACCAGAAAACAGACTTTTAAATTATGATTACCGTAGAAATAGGGTTAAGAAAGGCTGTAATATTTTGACAAATATCTCTGCAAAGTTGTAGAAAACAAGATAGAATTTTTTTTAAAGATTTTATTTATTTCAGAGAGAGAGACAGAGGCAGACTGTGCACAAGCATGAGCAGGGGGCCTCAATCCCAGGAGCCTGGGATCATGACCTGAGCCCAAGGCAGATGCTTAACCAACTGAGCCACCCAGGTGCCCCGAACACAAGCTAGAATTTAGTAGTTTTTACATAATCTTTCTTAAAATTTAAAATAGTTTTAGATGTATAAAACAGTTACAAAGATAGTAAGGGAATTTCCATATATAACATTCCCAGTTTCCCCTATTAACATCTTAGATAACCATATTATATTTGTCACAACAAATTTCCTGACTGCTACAGAAGACAGATGGATTGAAGAGGAGGTTAGAATGCAGGAAGGGAGAGAGGAAAGAGAGGGGAAGAAAATTGAGATATTAGTTTAATTTCACAGCTATGTAATAATGTAAAATGTTGAGGTAAGTTGGAGATGCTTTTCTCGGAGTGCTTAAAATGGAATTGGAGAGGTATTTGGGAATGGAGATAGAGAAAAGTAAGTATTAGCTGATTAAAAAAAAAAATCCTTAAGTGGGTGAAGGGGAGAGAGTACAGGCTTTCAGTTGTGGAATCAGTAAGTCACAGGACTCAAAGGCACAGCATAAGGTATGTAGTCAATGATACTGTAAAAGTGATACAATAGGACAGGTGGGAGCTACACCTGTGGTGAGCATAGCATAATGCATAAACTTGTCAAATCACTAAGCTGTACCCTTAAAACTAATGTAACATGGTGTGCCAACTATACTCAAACAAAAAATTTTGGGGCGCCTGGGTGGCTCAGTCGTTAAGCGTCTGCCTTCAGCTCAGGTCATGGTCCCAGGGTCCTGGGATCGAGCCCCGTGTGGGGCTCCCTGCTTGGCGGGAAGCCTGCTTCTCCCTCTCCCACTCCCCCTGCTTGTGTTCCCTCTCTCACTGTGTCTCTCTCTGTCAAATGAATAAAATCTTTAAAAAATAAAATAAATTTTAAACATAAAATTAAATTATTTTTTTTAAAGATAAAACATTTTTTAATGATGTGGCAAAGAATAGCTGGGGGCAGGGTGGAGGAAAGGGTATTTAGGGAAGGCCTCCTTTAGCCGACAGCTGAGCTAAGACCTGGGTAATGAGATGGAGCCAGCAAATAAAAAATATGGAAGGCGGGGACGCCTGGGTGGCTCAGTCGGTTAAGCGTCTGCCTTCGGCTCAGGTCATGATCCCAGGGTCCTGGGATCGAGTCCCGCATCGGGCTCCCTGCTCCGCGGGGAGCCTGCTTCTCCCTCTGCCTCTGTCTCTCTCTCTGTCTCTCATGAATAAATAAATAAAATCTTTTTAAAAAAAAAATATGGAGGGGCGCCTGGGTGGCTCAGTTGGTTAAGCGACTGCCTTCGGCTCAGGTCATGATCCTGGAGTCCCTGGATCGAGTCCCGCATCGGGCTCCCTGCTCGGCAGGGAGTCTGCTTCTCCCTCTGACCCTCCCCCCTCTCATTTGCTGTCTCTCTCATTCTCTCTCTCTCAAATAAATAAATAAAATCTTTAAAAAAATAAAAATAAAAAAATATGGAAGGCGAACATTCTTAGGGAGGGTGTGGGGGGGAAGCAAGTGCAAAGGTACTGTGGCATGAATCTATGGGGTGTTTAAGGGATAGGAAGAGTGTGATTGAGATAGTGTGGCTACAGTATAGTGAGCAAGAGAAAAGAGTAACAAAGATGAGATCAGAAAGGTAGAAGTTTGTTTAGTTTAGCAGATGTCATGTGGTATTGTAAGACTTATGTTTTTTTTGTCACCAGACTTTGGGGATCATTACTTTTGATTATCAGATCCCTGATGTCTGACACAGAATCGGGCACTAAGTTGGTAAAATACCTGTTTAATGTTGTAAATGTGAAAGAATACATGTTTTTCTTCAAAACAGAGTTTAAAGTGGCCAATTGGTTCAAGATAATGAAGTTTTACTAAATGTTTAATAAATCATCAATACTCAATTAAAAAAAAAAATCCTTGCAGTTACTATGTAAGTGGCTACGAAATTGTATTGCTCTTCAGTATTATTGCAGAAGCTAATGGCATTTTGAAAGAAGCATTACTGTATGTAGCATTATTTGGGTATTTGTTTCATTTATTTCCTCATTTATTCAACTCTACTGAACACTTAGTGTGAAGTGAAGCACAACTCTACTGAACACTTAGTGTGAAATGAAGCAGCATTCTGGACACAGAAGATAGAGGAATCAATAAGAGGTCATATCTTCAGAAAATATTGTTTTTATAAAGGAACAGTACTTGGAAAAAAAGAAAGTAAGAGAACCACAGAGACAGATAACAAGCAAATAAATGAGATCATTTTGATGGAGTAAAGTCTGAAAAAAGTTCTATAGATAATAGAACAGGGATGTGTGTAGGGAGAGGCTACTTTATGCTGAGTGGTTTAAACTCTGATAATAAGGTCAGAGTTTGCATTGTTGTGGCAGGTGTTTTGGTTTGTCTGTTTGTGTTTTGGTTTGTGGCTGTTACCGTTGTCTCTTTCACGTCACTGTGTGTGGCACAAGTTCTAGAAAGAGGGGTTGGGGGAAGAGGGAAAGGCGGTGTAAGCGGTATGGATCCTTAAGTGAATTCTACCCAGAAAGTTTCTCAGTTTCACGCAAATAAAATGATCAAAGAGTATATTCTGAAACTGAGATCCCACTACAGAGATATTTAAAGAAGTCTACATATCTATAAAGAGGTAAAAGGATTTTTAACACTAGTAATGATGCATCCAAATGAGTATTTTCTGGAACATTAATTCCCTTAGTATATGACAGATTTACGAAAATGATACTGCACTACTCAGAATTATCAAAGAGGTCAGGAAGTGTTGAACACACAGTCGAGAAGCTATATAGCCACCAAAGTTATTTCTTTCAAGGGACCAATATTCATTCAGATGAACAATTTCTGGTAATTTGGTTTTTGAAAATGAATCATCTTACTTCATAGTCACTCTTCATGTTCTTCTACAAGCCACTCCTAAGACGTTTTAGAGACCTTTGCTTTTAAATTTTGTTATTTATGTCGCACTGTATGGTTATGCTCAACCTAGCAAGAATTTTATCACTTTAATTTATATACACATATGTAAAAGTTCATCCAATCTCCCCATTCTGCTCCAGCGGTAGTGGTCTCTGTGCTGCTCCTGGAATTTCTTGATAAGACCTAATTATCATCTATCATATATAAAAATTATTATATAATTATTACATATTACATATAATTTATATATTATTATACAATAACATAACTATTGTATATTATAGATATTAGGTCTTGTCATATATATAGACACCTCCTATGTATATGAGAGAGTGGTATAATTGCACAGGTAATGTAATGTAAAACTCAGCATGCTGAAGATGCTTTTCTTTATTTTTAAAGATTTTATTTATTTATTTGACAGAGAGAGACAAACAGCGAGAGAGGGAACACAAGCAGGGGGAGTGGGAGAGGGAGAAGCAGGCTTCCCGCGGAGCAGGGAGCCCGATGCAGGGGCTCCATCCCAGAATCCTGGGATCACGACCTGAGCCGAAGGCAGATGCGTAACGAGTGAGCCACCCAGGCACCCCAAAGATGCTTTTCTAGGAGTAACTTTGTAATGTGCAGCCTATTAAAAATTCACTTACTATATAAAAGTGCAAAATTAGGGACACGTGGGTGGCTCAGTCAGCTAAGTGGCTGCCTTTGGCTCAGGTCATGATCCTGGGGGTGGAGCCCCGCATGGCTCCTTGCTCAGCGGGGAGCCTGCTTCTCCCTCTCCCTCTCCCTTCTCCCTCTGCCTGCTGCTCCCCCTGCTTGTGCGCTCTCTCTGACAAATAAAATCTTTAAAAAAATAAAAATAAAAATGCAAAATTAAAAGTCTGCTCTTCCTTACAGAAATAAATTTAACTTAACCAGTCTTCTATAAGTCCTCTAAACAAAACCTAAAGTTAGACTAGTTTTCATTATTAGTGTATACCATTTACTTTCTACAATACTTTCTTTTCTACAATACTTTTACTTTCTACAATACTATTGAATCTCTTGGTTATCAATAACATTATTATGCAATTGCTAACTTAATCACTGTTATAATAGTCCTATAGCCTTTTTTTAGGAATATTTCCACACTAAAGGGAAATAAGAAAAATAATATATAAATCTCTAGAAATAATAAGGAAACAAATTCATAATACTTGATTCCAACAAAAACATTTGGTTTCAATGAAGCCTTGGCCAACTTTTCAGTTAGTAGATTGTAGAATTGACCTACACACATCTCATTCCTTTGGTTAACCCCTCTTCTGTGAAAACTTTAGGAAAATTACAAGCCGTCCATTCTTTGATAAGGTATCCTTGAGGTGGGCATGGCTGACTAATGACACCTGCTCACTAATTTGCTTAGCTGGCTATGGGCTGTTCTCCTGCCCCCAGGTAAACGGCACACCTAAATATTCCATTAGAAGCTCATTTTGGATTGTTATAACAAGCTTCTCTGAATCGGAAGTAAACCAAATGAGGTGAAAACCTTAGTCTTTGTCATCCAAGGTTGAGTCACTGATACTTACTAGATCTGGCTACTCCCTGTTATCCACCCTTTTTTTTTTTTTAAACCTGGCAGGGATGGCCTTTTCTGGCACTAATGAGAGGCAGTGCAATTAAGTTTTATTTGGCAAATATCATCCCTACTCTTTGCCAGTTACTGTACAAGGTACAACAGTGATCACACTCAAGTCTTTGCCCTTGAGGCATATGTAGTTTAGAGGAGAAAATGGATAAGTAAAAGGGCAACTTTAAAACCTTAGGATAAGTGTAAAAAGACAGCTGTGATATGGTGCACATTGAGGGGTTCTTAACCCAGCTTCACAGGGTCACAGAGGACTTCCCAAAAGAGGTAAAATCTAAATGAGACATTAAAGTAAGTAGAATGTTATATGCAACTAATGAATCGTTGAACACTACATCAAAAACGAATGATGTACTACATGTTGGCTAACTGAGCATAATAAAAAAAATTAAAAAAAATAAAGTAGAATGTAACTAGCATAGATCACCGTCGTCCTCAGTGGTGCTAAATCTGGTGGTCAATTGTCAATCTTCATCTTATTTGACCTCTCAGCAACCTTAACATAGTTGTTTACTTCCACATCTTTGTCCAGCTTTCCTTGCTTGGTTTCTAGAATACCACATTCTCCTGGCTTTCCTATCTTACCTTACCCAACCTCCTTTGTTCCTCAGACGCCCTGAGGAATATTGGTATACTCCTGGGCTCGGTCCTTAGACAGTTTCTCTTTTCTGTCTACATTCAGTCCCTTGATTATGCATCTAGTTCATGATCTTAAATTTTATCTATGTGCTAACGATTTCCAAATTTATATTTCCAGCCCCGAATCCAGAATTGTCTAACACTCCACTTAGATTACTAACATCTCAAACAACATATTCCAACATAAACATCTAACACACCCTCCCCAAATCTGCTCTTCATGTAATCTTTCCCAATGTCAGTTAACGATAACTCCGTGTTTCCAGCTACTCAGGATCAAAACCTTGATGTAATCTTTGCTCCCTCTCTTTTTCTTTCATCTCACATAAATCTGTTAACAAATCATATTGACTCTTCCTTAAAAATATGTCCAAAATGGAATCAATCACTTATTACTAACATCTAAAACCTCGCCCAAACTACTTTCATTGCTCATCTGCATTATTTTAAGAACCTTTTAATTTGCCTGCCTGTTTTTGTCCTTGCCAATCTTCAGTCTATTATCAAAAAAGAAAGCAGATTATATCATGCCTTTGTTTAAAACCCACTCCTCTTGCCATGGCTTCCCATTTCAGCAAGCAAAAAGCCAAAGGTCTAGAAGGCCTTAGTGATTTGGCCGTACTTTACCTCCCTGACCTAATCTCCATCCCATCCAGTCTCTCCTCTTTGCTCACTCTTCTCCAGCTTTAGTGATCTCTGTGCTGGGAACTTTTTGACAAGACTTAATGGTTGATTTGGATATGAATGGATAAAGGAGACATGGAATTAAGGATAATACCCAGATTTGTGGCTTTGGCCACCAGGGGTATGGTGATGCATTCACCAAGGAAGAAAGCATGAATGGAAGACTTACTTGGTTTGGAGTTGATGGGAGGAGAGAGAATGAGTTTTGAAAATGTTGAATTTGAGTTGCCTCTGATACATCTATGGAGATACAATAATCATTTTATTTTATTTTTAAAGATTTTATTTATTTATTTGACAGAGAGAGACACACTGAGAGAGGGAACACAAGCAGGGGGATTGGGAGAGGGAGAAGCAGGCTTCCCGCGGAGCAGGGAGCCCGATGCGGGGCTCCATCCCAGGACCCTGGGACCGTGACCTGAGCCGAAGGCAGATGTTTAACGACTGAGCCACCCAGGCGCCCCTACGATAATAATTTTATATAAGAGTTTAGAGCTCAGATGAGAGATCTGTATTATATATTTATATTTGGGAGTCTTTATATAGTAATCGAAGCCATGAAACTTGAGATGACTGGGGAGTGGGCATAGCAATGGAACAGTTACAAATCCCTTATAAGCCAAGGGATAGACAAAGCTCGTGGCACCTTCAAACAGGACAAAAGAAAAACGAAATATATAAAAAAGAAAACTAGTAGAGTGAGACATACCAGTTAGGATGCTTTTAGGTGAAAATAACAGAATGTCTTACTAAATGTAGCTTCAAAAGTAGGAATTTATAATCTCCAAGACAAATTATTTGAAAGTAGATAGTTCAGTGGCTTGGTGAGGCCTTCAGAACCCAGACTTTTTCCCTCATCTACTTCTCACTCTATTGAGTTTTGTTCTCAGGGGTATCTAACAAATAGCCTCTACCAGTCCCACTGTTTCAGAAAAGTTAACTTATTTAAGCCTCACTTAAGCATCAGGTAGTTAAAATTACTATCATCATTCCTAGTTCACAGGTGGGAAAGGTCAGCCCAGAGAGATTAAGTAATTTGCCCAAGTCATAAGACAGCATACTGAGGAGCTGGAATTTGAACATTGGATTCCAGAGTTCTTGCTCTCAACCATTGTGTTGCAGCCTCTCCTTCTTCTAAGATGACTATCACAGCTTTAGGCTTCACTTCTCACGCAAGTCATTCAAGGGCGGAGAGGGCTTGCCAATAGCCCTCTACCAGAGTTCTCCTTCTGCCTTATTAGGCAGAACGAGGTAATGTGTCCTCTCCTAGATCAATCATGGGTAGTAGAAAATGGGATAACTTTCCTTGAATTCAGTGTCACCACGTATTTGGGGAAAAATTGGGATTCTTTTAAAAAAAAAGTATATTGGAGAGGAGATGCTTATTGAGAAGAGAAGAGAATGAAACTATTCTTCAAGGTGGAATAGAGGGGCACCTGGGTGGCTCACTGGGTGAAGTGTCTGTCTTTGGCTCAGGTCATGATCCTGGGGTCCTGGGATTGAGCCCCACGTCAGGCTCCTTGCTCAGAGGGGAGCCTGCTGCTCTCTCTCCCTCTGTGGCTCCCCTTGCTTCTGCTCATGCTCTCTCTCTTTCTCATTCTGTTAATTAAATAAATAAAATCTTTAAAAAACAGAAAAAAATAAAGTGGAGTAGAAAGGAGAAGAGGGCAATAGAAAAATGATGCTATAAAGTGAGAGAAATTTTTCTTTTTCTTTTTTTTTTTTAAAGATTTTATTATTTATTTGACAGAGACAGAGACACAGTGAGAGAGAGAGAGAACACAAGCAGGGAGAGTGGGAGAGGGAGAAGCAGGCTTCCCGCTGAGCAGGGCACCCGATGTGGGACTCGATCCCAGGACCCTGGGATCATGACCTGAGCCGAAGGCAGATGCTCAACGACTGAGCCACCCAGGCGCCCCTGAAAGGAATTTTATATATTAGAGATGAGAAATTGACTTGAGGATACCTAAATGTTGATGAGAAGGAACTGGGATAAGGGAGGTGGAGAAGCGAGCTCCCAGTGAAGGAAGGAGAGACTGGGACCTAAGTACAAGTGAAGGATGTCAATGTTAGGTAGTTCTCTCTTCCATCAATATAAAGGGAAAAAAGGAAAAATATGTAGGTTTAAAAAAAAAATGTGTAAGTATAATATTAGAAATTTGAAGTGGCTCCTATCTAATGATTACCCTTGTATCCAGGTGGTAGAATTCAAAGTGGTGAGACCTTTCCTAGACATGGCCCAGAGGTAAGAATTGTGACAGCCTATTAAGAACGCTCATAAAAATGCTCACAGGACTTATAAGAGTGATCCTAGTTGAATGTAGCATCTAAGATCTCAGTGATTGTCTTATCACGAATAATTCTTTAGACACATTCCTTTAGATCTTAATATAAAAATAAACTACTGCTATTTTCACTTTTTTGTTTTATGTGCCACACATTCTTGATTAGATTTGAATCCTCTCAAAGGAAGCATTTCTTTTTGTCAGTTTCTAATACAGGACTATGTAAATAGTGGATGGCCAATAAGTATCAACCAGTGAGAGACAGTAATAATGATAGTTTTAGAGTAAAAATAAGACAGGCTTCATAATTTTTTTGTGTCATGCATGAAGGAATAGAGAAGAAATGCCCATTATTGACCCTCATATTTTTTTAACAACAAATTTCAGGGTTCCCACATAAAGGTTAGAATTTTATGAATGAATTTGACATGGGCAGTGAGTAAGCTCCTGCTGGCCAGCAGCCATAACCCCTGAGACTTAGTGAGCTTCCCATTCTAGACAAAACTGGACAGTGTCAGAACTGGAAAAGGTATTCTGAAGATGACAGGTCACCTAGGTGCAGCACATATCTCTGAATCACCTCGGGATGCCCATCTGAATCATCTTTGACCAAAAATCAAACAACTGGGATCACGGGATTAAAAGATGGATAAAGCATAAAGTAAAAATTTTCCCTATTTAAAACTCATCATACTTTACAAGATGTCATTGGACAATTAATGGGAACAGGTCCTAAGGTAGTCTGGACTTAATGTGACTCTAACAATTGGAGACGAACGGATGTCACTTCCAATTCTGAAGCTGGCAGGAAGCACGACATTCATCCATTCACTTACTCATTCACTCATGCTTGGTTGATTCAGCAGACATGTATTGATCACCAATTTTACACCAGGAACTGGGAATTCAGACAAATATGGATATGAGCTTTGTCTTTTAAGTTCTTCATGATCCCATCTGGTACCTCACAATCCAGTTGTGAATGATTTCAACCGGACGGTAGCCATTTAATGAATTTCTACTTAAAAGATTCATTGCTCTGAGTTTGTATAGTTAATAAAATTGTCCAAGTTTTCTGATCTTTTAATATTTATATAAAAGGCAGCTTTAAATAAAGCAAATACAGAGTGCAGGTTTAAAAAAAGGGTGGTATTCTTTCAATGAGTGTATAATTAATCAAAAGACATTTACTTTTTTTTTAAGATTTTATTTATTTATTTGACAGAGAGCAAGAGAGCACAAGCAGAGAGAGAGGGGCAGAGGGAGAGGGAGAAGCAGGCTCCCCGCTGAGCAGGGAGCCTGATGCGGGGCTCCATCCCAGGACCCTGGGACCATGACCTGAGCCGAAGGCAGTCACTTAATCCATGAGTCACCCAGGTGCCCAACATTCTTTTTTAAAAAAGAAATGTATAAGCCATTGGGAATTGTACCTTGAGGCAAATCTCTTAATATGTAAGATATCTAATAAACAGTTTAATAAACAGTTAAAATCTGCAACAAAGAAAGCATTAGAAGAATGCTCTCAGCAGAGATTAAAAACAACTACATACTGTCTTAATCTTCTAATCTACTCCCGGAAGATTTTTTTTTTTACTCTTTTAAATTTAAAGGAAGGTATTTCAATTAATTCATCTAAATCAAATACATTTATTTTGATGTCTTGCTTTCTAAGTGACTTAAGTAATTTGAGTATTTTTTCTACCTCTGAAATTCAAATAACCATTTACATTTTCTGTGGTTACAAGTAAGCATAGCTGATTAGCCATGAGTTAACAGTCAGTTAGGCAGGGTGATGATGTGCCTCTTAGCTACATTCTTATTTATGTATTTATTTATTTATTTATTTTAAAGATTTTATTTATTTACTTGGCAGAAAGAGAGACAGCGAGAGAGAGGTAACACAACCAGGGTGAGTGGGAGAGGGAGAAGCAGGCTTCCCGCCGAGCAGGGAGCCCGATGCGGGGCTCGATCCCAGGACCCCGGGATCATGACCTGAGCCGAAGGCAGACGCTTAACCAACTGAGCCACCCAGGCACCCCTACATTCTCATTTATCTGAAAGTGTAACTACTTTATGTTTTTAGCTCGTTCATTTGATTAAACATTACCGAGAAAAAATTATATGCAAGGCATTATGCTAATCCAATTTAAAGAGTAAGAGATGCTTTCAACGAGCTTATAATTTAACAGAAGCAATAACATGCAACCACACTGCCCCCAAACCCAAATAGAATATACAGGAAGTCATGAGAGAGATGTATTGTGTAACACAAGTCAGCAAGAAGGGAGATTTCTACTGAGAATGAAGCAGGGATCAAAAAGCTTTGAAGAAGCTGGCCCTTGAGCTTCATCCTGCCCAGGTAGATGAAGGGATATCCCAAATGAGGAAAGAGCATGCTGGGAAAAGACAAAGTGCTCCAGGTTGGCAAGGGTATAACATAAGATAGAAGATTTGGAAGACATGTTTAAGCCACAGAATTGATTTTGAGTCTAGGCAAGAGAAAATGAATAATAATTGAAAGAAAAGACTTCAAATTCAATCAAGGAAAATAAGTCGGGTTTCATGCCAAAACTTTTATTTTTCCACTTTGTAAACAGTGTCTTGGCCTTAAAGATATACAGCTGCATTACTGGCTAATTATAAATCCGTCATCCCCTCCCCCACTTCTCATTCTACAAAGCAGTAGGTAATTGCACAGGGGCTGTCGCTAATCACTCAAGAGATGCTGCTGAAGGTGTGGTTGGGAGGGGCTATCATCAGTCTCCTTTTTCTTGCCAGGAATACATTCATACTAAAATTATTCTAAATCATTGCAATAACTACATGATAGGACTCGTCTCCGTGATGAGGTATGTGAGTCATAGCAACTCATTTCATGATCAGTGCATTTTTTGTTGCAAATAACTGAATATTTCCATCAAGAGACGATGTTCCACACAACGGTACATCCATGCAATGGTCTATTATGCAACCATTGAAAATAATGACTTAGAGTTCTACAAATTAATGTAGAGGGATTTCCTCAAGGTGATATGGTAACAAATACTAACTAATTACCGAATGCTTAGTATATGCCAGTGTTTTCTATAAATTCTTTAAAATCCCCAACCAAATTCTACTGCTGTTATCTCATTTTAAATTAAGAAACGGAGGCCCGGAAAGATTAAGAAATTTCCTCAGAGTCACCCATGAGGTAAGTGGCAGAACCAGGTTCTGAACACAGACAGTCTGCCTCAAGATTCCAGCCTCTTCGCCACTACCCGCTTAACTATACTGCGGTCTGAGCTAAAGTTGGGTTTGCTCAAATCTCTATGTGGCTTGTTGCCACATTTTGTTTATTTATTACCAAATGCCACGATTACAGCGTTAAACCTCGGCAATCAAATGGCTACTTGCAAAGTGCTATGAATTGTTAGTACTGGGAATATAAAGTATCTGGTTTACTTTTTTTTCCATTTAGCATATTTTTTGGTAAAGCTGTAGAGAGCCATAATGTAGCTGGTAGTTGGGACAAGAGGGTTTCAAATGGTGCTGAGTTAAAGAAATCCCATTTCATTTTTCCTTATTTGTCCCAGTTTTGCTTTATATATTGTTCTCTCCTTTGCTCTACCCCATCATTTGAAATCTAGCAGGTACGACGATGTCTCTCTTCATTTTTTTATAAATATAAGGGTCATTTCTGCTATCTAAAATAGTTTTGTTTTTGTAATTAACATGTCCAGAATTAAATGCCAATAGCAGTTAAAGTTTGAACTGGTTCCTTCCCTAACTTCTGCCTGGCCTCAGGTTAAGAGCCTGCCAGAAAGTAGGAAAGGAAAAGGGAAGAGGGGGCTGGTTCCCTTCCTTCCTATTTCTCTACCTGGTGTTTCCAGTTGTCTTTGTGCTACTGATTTCTGACTTACTTGCACTGTGCTCAGAGAATATTCTCTTAATAATGTCAATCCTGGACATTTGTTTAATGGCCTCTGGATACAGTCAATTTTTGCAAATGTTCTTTCTATACTAGAAAAAAATATATATTCTACAACTGTTAGGTACTGTGTTCTACCTATGTCAATTAGTTTGAGTTTCTTAATCACACTGTTCAAATCTTTGGTATCATTTCTACAGTTTTGCCTGCTTCTTCTTTTGGTTATTAATACAGGTATGTTAAAGTCTCTTACTATAATTGTATATTTGCCAGATTTCTCCTTATGGCCCCATAAATTTTTGCTTTATACATTTTATCTTTTTTTAAATTAATTAATTTATTTTAGAGAGAACGCGCACTTGTAGGGAGAGGGGTCGAGGGGGAGGGAGAGAAGCAGACTTGCCACCGAGTGCAGAGCATGGCACCAGAAGTGGGGGCTCGATCTCAGGACCCTAAGATCATGACCTGAGCCGAAATCAAGAGTTGGGCGCTTAATGGACTGAGACACCCAGGTGTCCCAATTGCTTTATTATGTTTTAAAGTTATGTTGTGAGATGCATTCAAACTCAGTTACTCTATCTCCCTAATGAACGGAGCCTTATATCATGAAGAACTGATCCTCTTCAACTATGGTAAATTTTTGCCTTAAAGTCTGCTTAATTTGCTACTACGGCTATCATGACCTTTTTGGCTTTTTGTAGTTTATCTTCGTTTCATCCTTTTACTTCCAATATTTCTGTATCTTTATGTTTGTATTTGTATCGTGTTTGTATTGTGCGTAGTATATAGTTAGGTTTTGTATTTTTATCCAATCTGACATTCAGTCTTTTAATTGGATTTACATTTAATATAATTACTGATATACATGTGTTAAATCTGCCTTTTTAAAAATTAGTTTTATACTTGTCCAGTCTCTTTTATATTTTTTCTCTTGTCTTCTTTTACAATGAATTTTTAAAAATTATTCATTTCTTTCCCCATTATCAGCTTGGCATTATACACTCTTTTATTATTGTTTCAATGGTAAATTTAGAGTTAGCCTTGTATCATTAAAGATTAAATCTGAATCCTTCACTCCATTTGTTCCCCTCCAAACTTCTATGCCACTGTTATGTTATATTTTAACTCATATATTTATACATTACCAACCATATTATTGTTGTTATTGTCATTGCTGTTTCATGCAGTCATTTTCCATTTAGATTTACCCTACATTTATCCTTTTCTTTGCTTTAATTTTGCCTATACCTGTCTTCAGAACTGGGATAATTCTCCTTCTGACAATAAATCTTTTCTACCTTATCGTCAAAAAGACATTCTGTTTTTATCAAGAGCTTCATGGGTTAACCCTCACATTTAGGTCTAGCATATGTGGTGTGAGGTTCCATCAGGGTATTCAGTTGCTCTAATATCCTTTATTGAATTATGTTGGCACCTTTGTAAAAAAGTCAATGACGGCATATGTATGTCTATTTCTGGATTCTGCTTTGTTCCGTTGGTCTATTTTTCCACGTATAAACCAAAACTAATCACTTTATAGTAGGTCTGAAAATAGCGTAGTATTCTCAATTTGCTTTTCTTCAGGCTTGTTTTGCTTATTCTAGGCCTTCTGTATTTCCATATAAATTATGGAATCTGCTTGAAATATCCATTTAAAAATTCTGCGGGCATATATATCAATATATCTAGTCTTCTATGTTTCTTATCTGTCTGTCTATCTATCTAGACCTAACTCTTCCTGAGAGATTGTCCAAATAGATTTCTCTTCTCATCCTCTCAGCCACCTCCTCTGGAATTGGAAGATACCTCTAAGAAAAGGGCAGCCCCAAATGCTGGGCTTTCTCTATGTGCTTTCTTCTCCCAAAGATTGGCCTTATCCATTTTGAATGCCTCGTCAGCTTTCTCATTATTAAGCAGATCATTTAAAAATATTTTCACTGTGCTTTCTCACTGCTGTCAGTGAGAAGATTGATTTGGTTTCCTAGTCCCACCATTACTGGAAGTGGAAATCTCACCTCGGATTTTCATTTTCCATTTTCCATTCACTAGGCTGCCTCTGATTCCTCCAGGGTTGAAGAAGGGATGGACAGATAGCCGAAGTAAGAGGTAGTAAATGTCTCGGTAGACTGACACCAATATAACTGGATATTGGTTTCTTCTGTCTGATGCCAGAGTTAAAAACAATGTCTTTTCCTCTTGAGCACCGTAGTGGGACTTGCACCTTGATTCAGGCAACACTCTTCAGCTAATAATATATGACCCCCTTCTGCATCCAAAAGATTACTTTAGGATTTTTCAGCTGAGGTTGCCTGGCTCCTTATAAGAAGGTTTCTCTGCAGGGGGATCCTTTTCAAAACAATTCCAGGCTAAAATTCCTGCTTCACATTCCACATCTGATCTCTAAAAAGACCGTTACTCTTTGACACTCTCAGGAGGATGCACTTCCAAACACCCCTCAGCTCCTTCGTCATGGAAGGTTTTAGCCAGCTTCTGTCATATGAACTTCCTTTTTTTCATGAATGAATCAAATATAAGTCTCTGTGGCCCTTTACCCAAGGGATCCACAGAAAGCTCTTCAGATGATCTTCACAAATTCTCTTTCACTGTGCTTAAAGTGAGGGGAAAGAACCTCCATTTATCCCTTGGCATGGGTGGGCCTCATAGAACAATAGTTCTCCTCAGAAAAACCCTCAATTTCCGGCAACTCCAAGCCACTTCACTTTTCACCATTTTATATCTGAATGGGGGTGAGGAGCTAAGAATAGCAGAACTACTTGATACCATCTTTGAAGTCCGGCAAAAGAAGGCAACTTCTCATTTTGGAATTTGAGATTAATTGACGCTTATTGCTTGCAGTCTTAGCCCAGATGTAGATATATCAGGTCCCAATTTAATAGTACCTTTTACAGGCATAACGTATGAGGAGAATTAACATTTATAGATTACTACTGTATACTTACTCTATGCCAGTTCCTATTCTAGGTACTTCATACATATTTCCTGATATGTTGCTTACAGCTTTGTGAAGCTACACTAATGGTTGAAAATTCATATTAGGTTAGTATGTATTTCTATCTTAAAGTTGGATAAAAGAATTAAGAAATAAATATGGAAGGAATGTAAAATTAAGAAACATGGTAAATTAAGAAAATGTGTTTTTATATTTGACTAAGAAATAGCATATATTTCGAAACTTCTTCAAACTTTTCCTTAAGCCAAAAGTGAATTTTCTGCCTAAAATCTAGTCTGTTGCATAATGGGCAATTAGAGTAAATAGTATTTGTCTTTGTCTTTATTTCCTGTGTTCATGCAATCACAGTGCCCCATTTTTTTACTTTTCATTTCCATTCCCATGAGCTCATGGGTTTGATTGCTCATTACCACATTCTGCAACCACTTCTTGGTTAATTTCGCAGTTCCAGTATCATCTTCATTCAATTGTCCCTGAACACTGCTACACGACTAATCTTTGCAGCACACTGTTTTCATCATATCACTCTTTAATCTAAAAAAATGTACCAAGATATCCTACTATTAGGTATATCTCCTGGGAGAGGTAATTAAGGACAAATCCACTAATTTTTTTTTTTAAGATTTTATTTATTTATTTATTTATTTGAGAGAAAGAGAGAGAGAGAGAGGAGAGAGAGCACGAGAAGCAGGCTTCCAGCTTGGACTCTATCCCAGGACCCTGAGATCATGACCCGAGCCGAAGACAGACACAACCAACTGAGCCACCCAGGTGCCCCAAATTCACTAATTCTTGACTACCTATTTGTGTAACTGAATGATATCCCAGCTAGAAATGCAAGAACAATATAATAAAGAGCAACAAAATGTATTTTATTCTTTATTTTCAGCTCAAGACTTGGGTCCCAGTCCCAATCTCATTCTACTCTAATGTAGTTTTGTTCCATTTAGCCTGGACTACCTCGAATCTAATCAGTATTTCTCTTGGGCTCTACTAGTCCCTTCTAGTTTTGCAAGAACAGAAATGGTTACTCTAAATAGGAACCTACCCATAGGCTGCCTACAATTCCACAAGAATTACATGACACAGAAGTGTAAGAGAAAGATTTGGGGACTTTTCTTTACAATTCCTTTACTACCCCCACCAAAAGCTCTAGACCTAGCAGAGGCTTATGTTTCTCTGAGCTCCCTCTGAAGGTCAGAACATTCATTAATACTTGTTATCTACCACAACAAATTCACAATTTTCCTTGTACTTAGAGCAGACCATGCTCAACCCAACATCATTTGCTTGTAACTGAATAACAGAAATACAAGCAGAGTGCAGAAGAAATGAAAAAGGATTCATAAATATCTAGGAAACAGTTTTATTGATTGGTTCACCATTCATTCATTCATTCATTCAATAAATATATTGGGCTGGAGCATAAGTTTTACCTTTCAATTTTAGCAGAACTGTTTTTCCAATAGGTATACGTTATAGGGCCTCGTAGAAATAAAGGGCACGCTGGGTACATTTCTGGAAAGAGAGTGTACCGAAGAAAAACCTCTTCAGACAATAAAGACTCAGTGTGCCTAATTCATTAGTTTATTCATTCATTCAATATTTTGGGAACTTATTTTGAATGTCAGGGCACATCTAGTATTGAACAGTGAACAAGGTATGGTATCTGCCCTCCTGAGGTTAACAATCCAATGACAGCTGACAGGTCAGGTGACAAGAAGGAAGCCACCTGACAGAATGTCAGAGAAGAAACGAGAGCAGAAAGCAAAAGGAAACAGGTATTTCAGAAAAATGTGACATTTGAAGTTGAACTTTAAAGGATGAATAGATTGGGATTAGTTGGGAGTAGGAGGAAAGGGCACTGAGTGATGTCATATAAATGCATCATGGATGTATCATAGACCAATAATAAACTGGAAATTTACATTTTGATTCCAGTAAGATTTTTATTACAGGATTTTTTTTTTAACTTTAGAGTAAAGTTAGGAAAGAAAAATCCCTCAAATGCCTGGCCAATGGCTCCAAAATAAAAATGATCTGAAACAGAGTAGAAGCCAGAAGAGGGGTACTGAGAAGGAATGGGGTACATTAACAATAAAATTCTCCAATTTAAATTATGATTTGGGGCATCTTTGATTACTGCAATGGTATTGTACCTGGCTTTAAAAAAATCCCAGTTCTATCCATACAATAAACAAGCCTCCTTCCACCACAACCTTGATGATAAGCCAATTCCTTACATTTGTAGAGACTTTAAAGGTCACAGGAGTCTTACCTTGCACAGAGAAGTTAAATAAAGAAAATTACACAGGATTTAGTGGCAGGAGCAAGGAAGTGAGATATAATTCAGTGTTGCATCTATCATACCAAACTTAATAAATCAAACTATCACAGGAGGGAAAGTTTGTGAGTTCATTAAGAGCTTCATTAAAACCATTTTCTTTCCACAATCACTGTGTGAAGCGAAGCTTTAAATTTTCCCTCCACTATTTATAATGAAAGAACTGCTAGAGCATGTTGGTAGCAATAAATCTTTGAGATCACTAAAAGCACACACTTTTATTAATTAAATAATTTTTTAAAAAACTGTCTCTAAGGATTTGGAATTTTCCATTTTCCAAGTTCTTACCATGTTCAAATGAGAATGGAAAAGCACAGATTCATTAAGAACCTCTTCACGGGGACGCCTGGGTGGCTCAGTCGTTCAGCGTCTGCCTTTGGCTCAGGTCATGTTCCCAGGGTCCTGGGATCGAGCCCCTCGTCAGGCTCCCTGCTCAGTGGGAAGCCTGCTTCTCCCTCTCCCACTCCCCCTGCTTGTGTTCCCTCTTTCACTGTCTCTCTCTCTATCAAATAAATAAATAAAATCTTAAAAAAAAAAAAAAGAACTTCTTCACGGAGACAATGCATTCTCATTCAAAATCTATAAAGTTGGGCTTCTCTCATTTGAAGTTAATTTTTGTTAATTATAATTCAACAAAGATTTATTGAGCACTCAATAGTATAAGGACTATATCAAATGCTAAGGATAAAGCAGTGAAAACAAACCTAAAACGACATATATTTTGTTTTTGTGACAAAAACACTCTTATGAATAATGTCTCAGAAACAGGATGTTTTCAAAACTGTTTCAAGCATAAGACTTTGTTGTCTTTCAATGTTGCAGTAGTTTTTTTTACCAAAATTAGAGAAACGGGTTCTCTTTGCCTTCAAGACACTGACTTTTAAATTTTTGACAGTCTGACAGATAAAAATGGTATAGCCTTGGGTTTATAATTTGCACATACCTAATAAGAGGCGGAGATTTTCATGTATTTACTAAGCATTTGTAATTTTTCTGTGAAATGTCTGTCCATATGTTTATTGAGCTGTTAATCTTTTTCTTTTTGATATTTAGGAATTCTTTGTATATTATTGATAGTAATCCTTAGTTATCAGTTAATATTCTTGTGTGTAATACAGAAGGCTGGAAGATTTGATTTTGCCTGTGTCCCTTAGTAGATCTACTCTCACAAAAATGTCAGCCTAAGCTGCTCTCACTTTTACATGCTCAAATCAGTCTTTCCCCCACTCGCCAAATTTCTTGTCATGAATTTGTCACCTACGATGAAGGGACATTCATCCTGTCCTAGAGATCCTAATAATATTTCTTTTTAAAAAAAAAGATTTATTTATTTGAGAAAGAGAGAGTGCACGTACAAGTGCACAGAAGGAGGGCAGAGGGAAGGGCAAAGGGAGAGGGAGAGAATCTCAAGCAGACTCCCCACTGAACATGGAGCCTGACATGGGGCTTGATCACAGGCCCCTGAGATCATGACCTGAGCTGAAACCAAGAGTCTGATGCTTAACGTCACCCAGGCACCCCACCTACTAATATTTCATATATATCATTACATTAATATATCCCCAGCATTTAGAAGAGTGTCTGACACACTTGTTACTTAATAGTTTAAATGAATAAACAAATGAATGGCAGTAACTGTCCAGGATCTACATCTCCCAATGTTGGGACTACTTTATTATTCTTTCATACGGTAAATATATGCTTGGTATTTACTTGTAATAAGTAATTCAGAGACTATAAAGTTTAACTTAAAAATGTGTTCAAAGTCTTGTGGAGGAAATAACAGATTAGAAATTACTGTAGAGTAATAAAAATGATAGTAGGATGGAATCATTTGTTTGGTGATCTCCTACTTCTTCCTGTAAGGAACCAAATGCAATTTTAAGGAAAAGACAAAAACAAAAGCAACCTAGAATCAAAGTGTAAAATTTAAATATAAATTAAAAAATCAGGATCAAGCAAATGTGAATTGAATTAGTGTGTCAAAATCAGAAACCCAAATATGTAGTTCATACATAGATCATACATAGGTGTTGTTTCAGATTTGATTTTAAAGCTACTGGCAAACAAACAGAAAAGGATATAGCATACATTTTAGGTCTTTTGCATTAAATGGAGAAAACATAATAGCATTAGACAGTGTTTTCCTAAAACTTAGTTCTGAATAAATTTCCCAAATGGCACTTCATGTTGGAGCAGCAATGTCCTAGAAAATGGCCTCCGGATGGCCCTTCAGAATGCAGCATAAGAGTTGTGGAGAGTGCTTTCCTGTGTAGGTCCTAGACATGTACCAAGGGTTTGGGGAGAACTGGGGAAACCGTACCCATTCTATCAACCTCTGTCCAGGAAATAGAGAGGTGAGAGGAATTCCAAAGAGAGGAATGGATTCAAATTGAAGAAAAAGAAGGGGTAGATCAAGTGTCAAAACTGTTTCTATGGATTGAAGACAGAGTATGGCACAAGCCCATTTTTGATAGTGGGAAAATAGAACAAATGTTAAGTGCAAGTGAAAGCAGGGATTAGGGTTGTGTGGAAACTGGAGATTAAGGAAATGATGTGTAAGTTATTATAGCAAGTGACCAGGGCAGAGACTTGCTGCTTCAGGTTTTCTTTTGAAGTCTATATTTCATGTATGGGCCTACACAGGTCTAAAAGACAAAGGCTTTCAAATATGGAACCTGCAGGTTTATCCCATTCTCTGCTCCTCAGGACTAAGCTGACTAGGTCAAATAGTGTTGGAGAAAAGAGGACGGGTACTTCTATTCATTGAGTCTATTATGCACCGGGCATTTTTCATATATTATGACATTTAAGACTCAAGACATTTCTGTAAAGTATAATCTCCATTTTGCAAAAAAGGAATTATAAATTAACGGTTATTTATCTAAAGATTACTGTGAAGAATTCAAATGAGTAAAATAAGGCTAAAAAGATAAGCTACTTGTCTGAAGGGACCAGCTTGTGATTTGGTGGAGCCAAGGTTCAAAATCAGGTGTTCTTATGTTAAACGAGTACAATACATGGTTGGGTTTTGCATCAATCCTTTTTTTAAAGATTTTATTTATTTATTCAAAGAGAGAAAGAGAGTGCATGTGGGCGCACAAGCAGGGGGGAAGGGCAGAGGGAGAAGCAGACTCCCCGCTGAACAGGGAGCCTGATGCGAGGCTCAATACCAAGGCCCTGAGATCATGACCTGAGCCCAGGCAGACGCTTAACCGACTGAGCCACCCAGGTGCCCACAACAATCCATTCTTACCGGTTATCTATACCTGACCTCATGGCCAGCATCCTATAGCTAAACTTCTGCTTTGGACCAGAATCTGCCTTCTAATAATGAAAACATTATCCTAGGACATCCCCATCCTAGGCCTAAGTCTCTCTTCTTGCTAACCATGCCCCCTACTCAGAGTGTTGTGATCCTGAAAGATGCCCACTAGGTGAATTAAAGCCTCACTTCCTGCTTTCTGATTTTCCTGCACTAAAAAATTGCTAGGCAGCCAAGGTTTTCAAATATAGCATCCCCTAGAATTCTCTCTCATTATTCACTCCTCATGCATTAGGACCTGGTGTTTAAAACTGTGTTGCTCTTTTCCTGAAAAATCTATGTTCTGATACCATACACTTTGGGCACCATACCTTGCTTAAAAATTGAACTTTGTATTAATGCTTATAGGACAAGCACAGTGTTTCCCTGCCACATAATTAACATACGCTGCAATAAAACTCATTCTAAACTTCATACACAATGAAAACAACTATTTTTAAAATTTTCTTACTATCACCTAAGAAATTTTAAGATATATTTTCTTAGACATTGAAAACTCTAAGAAGTTAGAAACCAGATTAATGCATTTGATACATATTATGAGAGACTAAATATTTTAGAGTTGGTCATAATATCTTCTAATATAAAATTAAGCCATAATAGGAAAAATATCCATATTCAACTTTACTATTCAGTATTATAAGGTTATATCCTTCAACAATGATCTATCAGCATTTTAGTATATGAAGAAAATTTTCTCTTATTCCCCTTATCAGCCTCTTCCTCTCTGTTTCATCATTTCTGATTAATTGGACTTTTACATATAATTTTATCTTGAGATTAATGTCCCATTAGAATGATCATACTTGAAGGAAAATCCCAGCTGGTTTACTGCATTATGTTCCCTAAAGAGGACACAGTAGATCACAGGAAATTGGTGCCTATCAGCTTAGTCAGATAAATATTAAGGATCATATTTCCAAGTTTCTCAAAAGGTTTCAATCATTCTAAATTTTTACATAAAGCTGTTAGATTCTTAGGGATGGTGGTAACTGATCTGAAAACAGCTTTCGATATAGAGGGCTCAAAAGTTTGAATCTGTTGCTTATACCCATCGATTTAAAAAACAATTATAATACTAGTTTAACACAGAGACAAGAATATACACTTGAAATAGTAAATACAGCTTAAGGTTACCAGATGATTTCACTCCTGAAACCTTCAAGAAGCCTCTGAAAAATCTAAACCATCTATGACGGCCAATCTCTAGCATATCACAAAAGGTGGCGACTTGAGCCAAGGGCTTTCTTCTCTCTATTCCTTATAAACTTAGTACTAAATTATTAATGCAAAATTTGTAGTTACACCCTCTCTCCCCAGTTAACTTTCTTCCTCATTCTTTATCTAGAAAGGATGTGCTTTGTTTATCTCAGGGGCAAAAATAACATTCCCATCTGTCACTAGTTTCATACACAGGAATTCTGTTATCATTTCAAGTTTAAGAAAGACCCCTGGATACCCATGAGTTTGTATTTAGCTCTCTGAAAATAAATGCTAGATGATGATTTGTAAAAACGTATTTAAATGTTCATTTAACCAGCCCATTTCTAAAGTCTTAGGAAGTGTTTACTGATGAGAAAACTGAAAGAATGCGAACCTGCCAGCAACTAATTAAAACACACACATATACATACGTGCACTCGCTCTCTCTCTCTCTCTCTCTCTCACACACACACACACACACTTTTCATATTAGAATAATGCCTGAATAAATGAAAATGTAAATAAGGAGCCATATTGCTTTGCATGTGTAGTTTATCTTAATGGTAATGCTTTAGTCCTTAATTCCCAAGCTAATGGAAGGGATCCATGTATATATTTTGCAAGATTTACAAACCCATATAATAATATACCTTATGTTCATGTGTCATTCTCTCATGATCACAATAAACTTCACGAGAAATTTTGTAATCTCATATATTATTTATGTTTACAACTGAGGAAGCTAAGACTCAGACAAGTTAATAGATTTGCCTAAACCCACAAAGCTAGAGTGTCAGGAGTGAGACTCATTCCTGGTCTTCTGCCCAGAGTCTGGTACTACTAATTCTCTAAAGGCTGCCTCATGTTCCCAGCAAACAGCAGCTTCTCAGACATCATCCTAGAACCTACACATTGTACAGAACTTGAGCAAGTTACCAAGAATATGTTTTTTTTTTTTTTAATTTTTTAAATTTTTAAAAAGATTTTATTTATTTATTTGAGAGAGAGGGAGAGATAGAGGGAGAGGGAGCACGAGCAGTGGGAGGGGCAGAGGGAGAAGCAGACTCCCCCATGAGCAGGGACCCGGTGTGGGGCTTGATCCCAGCAGCCTGGGATCATGACCTGAGCTGAAGGCAGATGCTTAACCCACTAAGCCACCCAGGTCCCTCAAGAATACGTTTTTGAGTGAGAGAGGAGATGCTATATAGTATAGTAAAGAAAATGAGCTTTGGACTTTGTCAACACTTAATGCACATCCTATCTCCTAAGCTTGCTAACTCTGGGAACTTGGACAAATTATTCAACTTTTCTGTATCACAGAAATTTCATGGAATTAAAGTAGTAGTGAGTAGTAAAGGTAAAGTACCTGGCTCATCACTTACTAAATGGCAGTTATAAAAAGAGCTAACTACCCCAGCAGAGGTGGAAAACTCTGGCTCATCATCAGAATCCATTATGGAGCTTTGGAAGACCATAGATCCCTGGGCCCCAACCCAAACCTGTGGAATCTGAATCCATAGATAGTCTGGGAATCTGTCTTTTTACAAGACTCCTTAGGTGCCTGTGATGAACAGCCAGATTTGGAAATCCTTGATTAATTCATAGAATATAAACATGTCTTTTATTCTTGTTTTGGCAATGAAATGATGATAGAAAGAATATAGAGAATTAAATGGTTCCTATAAGACAGAAACCAGACCAAGCACTTGGCAGCAATTTATCACAGCAACACAATGAGATAGAAATTATTTTTGTCAAATTAAAGAAAACTGACACTTGATGAATTTATAAACAATGGAGCCAGAACTAGAACTTAAGTCAGTCTATGTATTTTCACTCCATATATCATGTTTCTACATATTCATGTTGGCTGCAGTTATAACATATGTTGTCACTGAAACTGCTCTCAAAAGTTAATGTGATTATAACAATGACGTACTTCTGAGCCATAAAATTGTTGATGCTGATTAATGCCACATGAGGTGAATAGAGTGGAAATATACAGCATTGTGTAAATCGTTAGATTTTCTTTTTAAGGACCATGGCTGTTTACTTATTTCTCAAGACTGGGCTTCTGAATGTAGATCATTTGCCTGAAGTGAATCATCTCTTCTAATGATATTTAGTATAGATGTAATTTTCAAGTAGAAGCTTCCAACAACTTAACCCTTTTCATTTTTTTTTTTTTAAATGTTTTATTTATTTATTCATGAGGGTCAGAGAGAGAGAGAGGCAGAGGCAGAGGGAGAAGCAGGCTCCCCGCCAAGCAGGGAGCCCGATGCGGGGCTCGATCCTGGGACCCTGGGATCATGACCTGAGCCGAAGGCAGACGCTTAACCATCTGAGCCACCCAGGCGCCCCAACTTAACCCTTTTCAATAAAATCATATCTTATAGGCAGAGACATCTCATCCACACAATCACAAAAATGTGTAGTAATTTACATATAATTCATGTTGCAGAGTACCATTTTTGTAGAAAGTGTAACTGTTACAATGAGATATTTCTGATGTTAAATTTGAACATGATAGTTCAATGTCAACATGGATAGAACTCACTTATTTATCATTCATTCAATTATTCATGTCATCATTAGATGGAGAATACATATTATATTAAGAATATAATGATGAAGATGATTTGACCACAGAGTTGAGGGTTCATATCTGGGTTCTCTATTGTGTTCCATTGGTCTATGTGTCTGTTTTTGTGCCAGTACCATGCTGTCTTGGTGATCACAGCTTTGTAATATAGCTTGAAATCAGGCAACATGATGCCCCCAGCTTTGTTTTTCTCTTTCAACATTACCTTAGGTATTCGGGGTCTTTTCTGATTCCATACAAATTTTAGGATTGTTTGCTCCAGTATTTTGAAAAATGCCATTGGTATTTTGATCGGGATGGTGTTGAAGGTATAGATTGCTCTGGGCAGCATAGACATTTTAACAATGTTTATTCTTCCCATCCATGAGCATGGATTGTTTTTCCATCTTTTTGTGTCTTCTTCAATTTCTTTCATGAGTGTTCTGTAGTTCCTAGAGTATAGATCTTTTACCTCTTTGGTTAGGTTTATTCCGAGGTATCTTATAGTTTTTGGTGCTATTGTAAATGGAGTTGATTCTCTAATTTCTCTTTCTACAGTTACATTGTTACTGTATAAGAAAGCAACTGATTTCTGTGCATTGATTTTGTATCCTGCAACATTACTGAATTCCTATATGAGTTCTAGTAACTCTATGGTCAAATAATCTTTGACAAAGCAAGAAAAAATATGCAATGGAAAAAAGACAGTCTCTTCAATAAATGGTGCTGGGAAAATTGGACAGCTATATACAGAAGAATGAAACTCGACCATTCTCTTACACCATACACAAAGATAAACTCAAAATGGATGAAAGACCTTAATGTGAGACAGGAATCCATCAAAATCCTAGAGGAGAACATAGGCAGTAACCTCTCCGACATCGGTCACAGCAACTTCTTTCAAGACGCATCCCCAAAAACAGGGGAAACAAAAGCAAAAATGAACTTTTGGGACTTAATCAAGATAAAAATCTTCTGCATAGCAAAGGAAACAGTCAACAAAACAAGGAGGCAACGCACAGAATGGGAGAAGATTTTTGCAAATGATACTACAGACAAAGGGCTGATATCTAAGATCTATAAAGAATTTCTCAAACTCAACACCCCAAAAACAAATAATCAAGTCAAAAAATGGGCAGAAGACATGAACAGACACTTCTCCAAAGAAGACATACAAATGGCTAACAGGCATATGAAAAAATGTTCATCATCATTAGCCATCAGGGAAATTCAAATCAAAACCACATTGAGATACCACCCTACACCAGTTAGAATGACAAAAATTGACAAGGCAAGAAACAACAAATGTTGGAGAGGTTGTGGAGAAAGGGAAACCCTCTTACACAGTTGGTGGGAATGCAAGCTGGGACAGCCACTTTGGAAAACAGTGTGGAGGTTCCTCAAAAAATTAAAAATAGAGCTACCCTATGACCCAGCAATTGCACTACTCAGTATTTACCCCAAAGACACAGATGTGGTGAAAAGAAGGGCCATATGCACCCCAATGTTCAGAGCAGCAATGTCCACAATAGCCAAACTGTGGAAAGAGCTGAGATGTCCTTCAACAGATGAATGGATAAAGAAGATGTGGTTCATATGTACAATAGAATATCACTCAGCCATCAGAAAGGATGAATACCCAACTTTTACATCAACATGGATGGGACTGGAGGAGATTATGCTAAGTGAAATAAGTCAAGCAGAGAAAGTCAGTTATCATATGGTTTCACTAATTTGTGGAACATAAGGAATAGCATGCAGGACATTAGGAGAAGGGAGGGAAAAATGAAGGGGGGGAAATCAGAGGGGGAGACGAACCATGAGAGACTATGGACTCTGAGAAACAAACTGAGGGTTCTAGAGAGGAGGGGTATGGGGGGATGGGTTAGCCCAGTGATGGGTATTAAGGAGGGCACGTACTGCATGGAGCACTGGGTGTTATACCCAAAAAATGAATCATGGAACACTACATCAAAAACTAATGATGTACTGTATGGTGACTAACAGAACATTTAAAAAAAAAAAAAAGAATATAATGATGAATAAAACCATCACGGTCCTCCTTATGAAGCTTACAATCCAGGTGGAGAGATGGTTCTTACTCAGATAATCACACAAATAAGTGTTAAAATGTAATTTTGTAGTACCATAAAGAAAAGGTATACAGTACCATGAAGAGTATGATGGTTAATTTTATGTGTCAATGTGACAGGGTCACAGGATGCTCAGATATTTGATTAAACACAATTTCTGGGTACGATAGGAAGGTGTTACTGGGAGAGACCGGCATTTGAATTGGTGAATGGAGTAAAGCAGGTGGCCCTCCCCAGTGTGGGGGCATTTAATCCAGTGAGGGCCTGTGTGTCCTATTGGTTCTGTTTTCTTGGAGAATGCCAACTAATATGAAGGGCTATAATTGGAAGATTTTCATAAGAAAGTGACACTAAATGAGGTCTAAAAGATGAATAAAATTCATCAGGTAAAGAGGGATAGGAATAATACGCAGCCAAAAAGAAGAGTCTGTGTAAATGCTCATTTCTAACTAAAAACTAAAAAAAAGGGAAGTGTGAGTAACAGAGAGGAAGCTGAGGTGGGAAGTAGGTGAAACCAGGTTATACAAAACTTGTAAGCTATGTGAAGAATTCTTTCTTTATCCTAAGAGTATCTATGAAGAGTTTTAAGGAGATGAACCGTCAAATTTGTATTTGAAAAAGATCATCCTGGCTGCAGAAGGGAACATAAAGAAAGGAGACAAAAAGAAGGTATGAGTGAGAGGAAATTAAACCTTGAGCCAGAATAGTGGTGGTGGATTTGGTACAACAATTACACAAACACAGAAGATATTTAGGAAGTAAAATCATAAAAGAAGGCTTTTCTAGCTAGATGGATCATACTATAATTCACTCAAAAGGGGACAAAGACAGGCAGATTTGATGATAGGGAGAGGGCAGAGGAGGCTTAAAGATTGAGTCCCATTTGGGGTACACCAATTGGAGGTGGCATCATAACATTCAAGGGAACTAAGTAGGACTTCATATATTCAAGTTTGGAGTTCAGGGAAGTCTTGAGCCATTTGTAAATAATTGAGCGTAGGGAGAAAACAAAGAAGGGGGAAGGGAGGGTGTAGGATCAAGTTTGGAGGAAGTACAAATAAGGACAGGGGGGATGAATTTAAAAAGATGAATGAGGAGGAACAGAGAAAGAGGAGAAAAGCCATGAGAGTTGTTTCAAAAGGCAATTTGAAAGAGTAAAAGATTGGGGTTCTTGGGTGGCTCGGTCAGTTAAATGTCCAACTCTTGCTTTTGGCTCAGGTCATGATCTCAGGGCTCTGAGATCAAGCCGGTGTCAGACTCTGCACTCGGCGGAGTTGGGGGGGGTCTGCTTGAAATTCTCTCTCTCCCCCATCTCTCCATCTCCCTCTGCTCCTCCCTCCTCACACCCCGTGTGCGCATGAGCGTGTGCTCTCTCTCTCAAATAAGAAAATCTTTTTTTTGCCCAATAAGAAAATCTTTAAAAAAATAAAAGAGAAAAAGATCGACAGCAACTTGTACTGCTGAGTATCATAAGGTCTCAAAAATGTGCAAACTTGATATATTTTTTTACTCCATCTTGCATAATATATGCCTCTTTTATTACTTTAAAGATGTATATCCATATATTTAATTTCTAAAATGTTTTATGGTTAGCGAGGTGTGTGAAACTTAAACAAAGGAATTTTGGGATCCTGAGAGGTACCAACTAAAATAGAAAGCCAGGCTCCCAGATTATACTTCTCAAATTAGACAATGAATTCTCTCACCAGCTGCTAATAACACATGCACAGAATCCTAGATTCCCTGAACTGTAAATGTCATATGGGAGTAAGAGCATTTTGGAAAGAGATTTCAAAATTTCTCAGTGATAAGTACATTTGTTAGCTAAAAGTTAAGTGAGAGGTATAAAATTCAGGTAGATTATAAAAACAAAACCTATCTACTTGCAATACGTAAAACACATATTTTTTACAAGAGCAATTAAGGAAGACTAAGAGAACAGGAATGACAGAGCAGGCAAATGCAAAGAAAAAGAATTGGTCAAGGTATTAATATCAACCAAAATTGAATACAAGACAGAAAGCATTAACTGAAAAAAAGAAGAAAACTTCATTAAATAAAGGCCAAGTAAAAATGAAGATTCATTTGTTTTGAAACTTTATACATGAAATAAAATAGTGTTGAAAGTTATAGGGCAAAATTAAAATAAATTTAATGCAAGGATGAATACATAGGAAATATTAAGAAACTTTAGCTTGCTCACTGTATTAGTTTTCTAGGACTGCTGTAACAAAGTACCACAAACTGAGTGACTTAAACAAGAGAAATGTATCATCTAACAATTCTAGAAACTAAAAGTCTAAAATCCGGGTGTCAGCAACTTGTTCCTTCTTTTTTTTTTTTTTAAATTTTATTATGTTATGTTAGTCACCATACAATACATCATTGGTTTTTGATGTGGTGATCCACGATCCATTGTTTTCATATAACACCCGGTGCTCCATGCAGTACGTGCCCTCCTTAATATCCATCACCGGGCTAACCAACACCCCTTCCCCCCTCCCATCTAAAACCCTGTTTGTTTCTCAGAGTCCATAGTCTTTCATGGTTCATCTCTCCCTCCAATTCCTCCCCCCATTTTTCCCTTCCTTCTCCTAATGTCCTCCATGCTATTCCTTATGTTCCACAAATAAGTGAAACCATATGATAATTGACTTTCTCTGCTTGACTTCTTTCACTTAGCATAATCTCCTCCAGTCCCATCCTATTCCATTGTATATATAGACCACATTTTCTTTATCCATTCATCTGTTGAAGGGCATCTCGGCTCTTTCCACAGTTTGGCTATTGTGGACATTGCTGCTATGAACATTGGGGTGCACATGGCCCTTCTTTTCACTACATCCGTGCCTTTGGGGTAAATACTGAGTAGTGCAATTGCTGGGTCATAGGGTAGCTTTATTTTTAAATTTTTGAGGAACTTCCACACTGTTTTCCAAAGTGGCTGTACCAACTTGCATTCCCACCAACAGTGCAAGAGGGTTCTCCTTTCTCCACAACCTCTCCAACATTTGTTGTTTCTTTCCCTGTCCATTTTTGCCATTCTAACTGGTGTAAGGTGGTATCTCAATGTGGTTTTGATTTGGATTTCCCTGATGGCTAATGATGATAAACAACGTCTTCACAGGCAACATGATGACAATTAATTCATATCTTTCAATAATCACTCTCAACGTGAATGGCCTAAACGCTCCCATAAAACGGCACAGGGTTGCAGATTGGATAAAAAGACAGGACCCATCCATATGCTGTCTACAAGAGACTCATTTTGAACCTAAAGATACATCCAGACTGAAAGTGAAGGGATGGAGATCCATCTTCTATGCCCGTGGACCTCAAAAGAAAGCTGGGGTAACAATTCTTATATCAGACAAATTAGATTTTAAACTAAAGTCTGTAATAAGAGACACAGAAGGACACTGTATCATTCTTAAAGGGTCTATCCAACAAGAAGATCTAACAATTGTAAATATCTATGCCCCCAACATGGGAGCAGCCATCTACATAAGCCAACTGTTAGCCAAAATAAAGAGTCATATTGATAACAATACGTTAATTGTAGGGGACCTCAATACTCCACTCTCAGCAATGGACAGAACTCGTTTCTTCTTAAGGCTATAAGGGTGAATCTGTTCCATGCCTCTCTCCCAGTTTCTGGTGGTTTGCCAGAAATCTTTTGATGTTTCTTAGCTTGTAGCGGTATACATCCAATGTTCAAATGGCATCTTCCCTGTGTCTTTATCTCTGTGTCTAAATTTCCCTCTTTGGTAAGGGGACAGTCATTCTGGATTTAGAGCCTTAACTTGATCATCTGCAAAGCTTTATTTCCAAATAAGGTCAAATACACAGGTACTGGAACTCAGAACGTCAACATCTTTCATAGGGGATATAATTCAACCAATAACACTTAACCAATCTATAATAGACAGGCTAAAGATATATAGATACTATCTAATATAACTAAATAACAAGAATATGTATAAAATATGACTTTTTCAAGTGGTAATGGAGTATTTATAAAAATTAAACAAACCTGGGGCAGCTGGGTGGCTCAGATGGTTGAGCATCTGCCTTCAGCTCAGGTCATGATCTCCAGGTCCTGTGATCGAGCCCCATGTCTGGCTCCCAGCTCAGCAGGGAGTCTGCTTCTTCCTCTCCCTCTGCCTTTCCCCCTGCTTGTGCTCTCTCTCTCAAATGAATGAATAAAATCTTTAAAAAAAATTATTTAAAAAAGTTGACAAAAGCCAAGAGAAATGACAACATATGCCCATAACTAGATTTGTATAAGAATGTTTTATAGCTGACTTAATAATCTCCCTAAACTGGAAATATCCAGATGTACATCAATAGGAGAATGGATAGAGAAATTTGATATATTCCTATAATGGAAACTTCATAGTAATAAAAAAGAAATTATTAATACATGCAACAACATGAGTGAATCTCCAAAACATGCTCAGGGTAAAAAAGTCATATACAGAAGAGCACATTGTTTAATTCCATTTAGACAACAGGCCAACTAAACTGTGGTAGAAAAGTATCAGAATAATGGATGCTTCTAAGGGTGGGAGGTGGAAATTAACTGGGAAGGGGCGTGAAGGAAATTTCTAAAGGGACAGTAATATTCTGTATCTTAATATGGCCAGCTTTACACCAGTGTATCAATTTGTCAAACTTTAGGCAAAGTACATTAAAACTTCTGAAATATGTTATTGGTAAATTTTACCCCAAGAGGAAAAAAAGTCTTTGAATGAGAGCTGAACTGTAGTTAATGAAATGCATGCTGAAGTATTTAGATGGACTGATTTTTACAATTTACTTTGAAATGCATGGAAAAATAAAATGGATGGATGTATAGATAGATTTATAGATAAATAGATATGTGAAAAAGCGAGTATATTAAAATGGTAGAATTTAGATAATGGGTCCTTCCTGCATGTTTGAAAATTCTCATAATAAAGTGTTAAAAAATAGACAAAAATCAATAATGATAAAGTGCAGTACTACTTATCATACATTCTCTAATCCCAATGTAATAAAACTAAAAATAATACCAACAGAAACTTAAAAATTCCAAACCACTAACAAATATATTTAAATAAGAAAAAAACTCTCAGAATCAAAATTGCAGAATATTTAAAAGATAACAATAGTGTAAATATTACATATAAAATCTCTTGGCAAACAAGAAAAAGAACAAATTCAAATAAATTAATATAAACAAATAAGTTTGAAAAAGACTATTAATAGCAAAAACATGGGGAAAGCAGAAGGAAGAAATCAACATGATAAACTCAGGAAATAATAACCAGATAAGAGCAAGGGAAAAACAAATAATAAGCCCATGATCTACTTTTATAAACAAAAACTAATTAACCAATCAACCATTAGCGAGCATAGCTGATCAAAGGAAAAATCCCCCAAACAACAATAAAAAATCTAAACGAGAGAAAAAACCACACTTATGTACTAGAAATCGCAATAACAAAAATTAAATACTTGATTCTATTCAAAACATTTGAATATCTGAATTTTAAAAATCTGTTGGGTTCAGAAAATATAAACCATATTTGAAATTAAAAAAATAGGAAATTCAGATTATAATAGAAAAAAATGAGCAAATGGTCAAAGACCTGTTTCCTAAAATGGTACCAGATAAACACAATTTCACAAATCACTCACATAATTTAAACAAATTAGCAGTTACTCAAATAATTTCAGTAATATTTTACTTATTCCAGAGAGAATAACAGAGAGAAAATAGGCTTCCTACTTTTCATGGACCAGGGCCTCTGGTTTTGTCAGTCAACATTGTAACCTTCTGCATTGACTGAGGCATTCTCCATTCACCAAACCAACCACTTCTGCTATCGAAACCAGAAATGCCAGTCTCTCATTTTCCCAGGCTCCTTTGCAGCTAGAGCTGGTATAAAACCTAGATTCTGGGGCTCCTGGGTGGCTTGGCTAAGTGTCTGTCTTCAGCTCAGGTCATGATCCCAGGGTCCTGGGATCCAGCCCCATATTGGGCTCCCTGCTCAGTGGGGAGTCTGCTTCTCCCCCTGCCCCTGCCCCCCACTCATGCTCTCACTCAAATAAATGAATAAAAATCTTTAAAATTAAAAAAAAATCCAGACTGATGCACAATAAAATATTGGTAACAAAAGCTGATAGAAATATCTTTTAAAACTATAGATCTATCTCCCATACAAGTATCAATGTTAATATAAAAATCATTTAATATAATCTAGCAGCTTATAAAAGGAATAATTCATCATGACTCAGAGGGGTTTTCCCAAAGATTTCTCAGTTAGGAAATCAGCTATAACTTATATAATTAAAAGGTCAAAGGAAATAAACCATTTAATCATCACTATAGATGCCATAAAGACATATGATAAAATTAAACATCCATTACTGATTTAAAATGCAATCTTCATAAAACTTGAAGGATTTTTTTTTAACATAATATATTTTTTTCAAATTCAAATTGCCTCATACCTAACAGGGAAACTATATTCATACTCTCACTAAGATCAGAAACAAGATAAGCATGCCCACTACCTTAATTATTACGATAATTTTTGAAGAACTGGACAAAGTAATTAGAAAAAAGAAGAGGGGCCCTTGCGCGGCTCAGTTGGTTAAACGTCGGACTCTTGATTTTGCTCAGGTCATGATCTCTGGGTCTTGGGATCGAGCCCCGTGTTAGGCTCCGAGCTCATTGAGGAGTCTGCTTCAGGATTCTCTCTCTCCCTCTGCCCCTTCCCTGGCTCTCTCTCACTCTCTTTAAAGTAAATAAATAAATCTTAAAACAAAGAAAAAAGAAGTCATAAAAATTGAAGAACAAGTGATAAAATGTCATTTATTTCAGATGGTAAGTTTGTATGTCTATAAACTCAAGGGTATCAACTGATATTCAGTTGTAAATAAAAATAATTATTCTGGCTACAAACGAATTAATTTGCAAATATCATCAACAGCTTTCCTACAATGACTTTCTTTATAACTTATTAGGAAAATGTAGTAAAAGAAAAGATTTGATTTACAATAGCAACAACAAAAATATCTATGAATAAACTTAAAAGTGTAGAATTGTATAATGAAAACGATAGCCAAAGAGACATAAAGTAGAATAAATAAAACCTTATAAATAAATAAACAAATAAGACAATTAAATTTCAATTTCCTTAAAATTGAAATTTTTTCCAAAAAAAATTCTTTCAACCAATTGGCCAATATCTATCAATAATTTTAATGGGTAGTTATTTACTTCTTCTAGTAGAGGCATCATAGGAATTTTTAAAGCTGAAATAAACTTTAGAAAGCATTTTTGATGTGCGGACTCTGGCCCATAGAGATTAAAAGCATTCTCAAAGATTTAGTGCTACTTAGGACTAGAGGCTGCTAATATGCCACATCTCTGACAGCAAGCAGTCAAGGGTTCTCTTCGGTATTATATAGTCTTTCAGTTAGATTCCATCTGGCATGAGTTTCCTCACCAGCTAGAAATAAATTGTGGTTTGGTGAGAAGACAAATATCTAGTATAACATCTTTTTTGGTGAGAAGACAAACATCTAGTATAAATTTATTTTCAGAGATAACATGGCCAAAGTAATCACCCATTGTGTAGTTTATACCTGGGCTATCTAGGGTGATTTTTCCAGTGAGAATATAATTACAATATAATATAATATAATATAATATAATATAATATAATATAATATATATAATATAATACTATTATGTCATGATACAAACATCCTGAGAAAAATTAAGTGTTCTAGTAGGACTCTATTAAATTCTTAGGTAAATGCTCTATTTTTTTCCCTAAAAGAGTTTATATTTCTGTTTAAATAGAATGTTTAAAAAATATATCTCTAAAGCTTTCTCTATAAACTTAACAGGGCCCAAAGCTTATTTTATAATCAACAACAAGGAGCTCATGCCCTTGTCGCTTAGCACATGATAAAGAGCACAGACTCAGGTGTCACAGGGTTCTGGTTCAAATCCCAGTTCTGCCACTTAATGTATGTGTGACTTTAGACAAATGAGGTGGCCGCTCTATGCATCAGTGTCTTTATATGTAATATGTGTATGATAATATTACTTATCTCTATGAGTTGTTCTAGAAATTAAATGAGTTAATATGAGGAAGCTTATAAGAGGATCCGTTAGACAGTAAGCCTAAGTAAAGGCAAGCTGGGCAGAGATGTGGCCATGCTCTTGATGTATGCAATAACTGGAGAGGTCTCTAGTGGTCCAGATTCTTCCTTCTTTAATAAAGATTTATTGAGCACCTACTTGTTTCCAAATACTTACCATCCTTGGGACAAATGTATCCCTCTGTGAGAATAACCAATTTTGTAGTCTTCCTCATCTCCAACATATGTGCATTCTTTATCTTTACTCAGTACCCTTAGTTAAATGGACGGAATTAATTTTTGAAGCCCTAATGGTGAAATTGCTCAGCATCATCTTGATTTCCTTTCTCACCCATGACTGCAAATTTGTGAAATAGCAGGCTTGGACTGGACATGTAGTTCCTGAGCAAGGAACAAAGAAAACCCATGACCACTACATTTCTCGCTCCACAATCTTAAATCCTTTTCGGTCCTATTACCCAAAATAATTTTTAGAACACAGAAATTAAATTATGTGGCCTTACACCAAAGTTGACTTACTGTGAAGATAACAAAGTTTAAGCTTCAGTGTCCCTCACTCGTATAGGCTCCTCCCAAGACACAGAGAGAAACCCCAAGTTTGTACAGTCTGGTTGTTGTCTACTCAAAAAATATTTAAGGTTAGTCCCTACGGTGATAACTTGACATTCTCAGAAACCTCATCATTCAGTACAAAAGAAATTTGATTTTTTCCATTATTATAGAGCAATTCTAGAAAATTTACATGACATTAACAATAATGAGAATCATAAACACTGGGTATTTAATACAGCAAGAGGAGAGTTCCTCTAGCAAAGCCTGATGTAATCCCCAAATCAATATTACGTGGTATGAATTTCCTGGAATCTCTTCCATGCAAGACTCTAATGGGAAGTATTGGAAGCCACTTCTTAGAGTGTTTGCACCTGCCACATAGTCCCATGAATGCAGGGAGATGCTGAACATTAAGGACATTAGAACACATGTATAGAGTGCCTTACCCATAGTTTGCATGCAAAAAGAGTAAGATAGATTTCATCTGTGATGAACATTAATAACACCTACATATAATGCACATAAATATAAAATCACCTAAGATTTAGAGTGTTGACTCTGTATTAGGCACTGTTCTAGGTGTTTCATGTGTATTATTATATTTTTATCCCCACTTACAGAGGAGAGAACTAAAGGACAGAGAAGTTATATATTTTTTAAAGGCCAGACAATGAGAAATTAGCAGTACCTAAATCCAGAGCCCACACTCTTAACCATATAGGGCCCTGCTGGTAGGTACTTAATTTTGTAGAGCTGGAAAAACAAAGATGTAAATAATTCACTAGGTATGTGGTCTTAGTCCTCTCTGAGACCCAGTATTATTACCAATAGAATGCACTTTAAATTATGCATCTGTTAGAGCTATTGTGAAGATAAAATTATGCTCTATACTATGCTTCACCTCAAATAGATATTCAATAAATGGTATAATGGGGGTGCCTGGTTGGCTCAGTCAGTAGAGCATGTGACTCTTGATCTTGGGGTCATGAGTTCAAGCCCCACATTGGGCATGAAGCCTACTTAAAAATAAATAAATAACAAACAAACAAATAAATAGTATAATGAAATTAATAATCACACAAGTGTTCATGAAAGCACTATGATCCTAACTTCTTTAAATTATTTTAAATTGCTGGAACACAATAAACATTTTATACTGGATATTTTTCTCTATCAACAATTACTGGCCTAGAGAAGAGTGACGACTCCATGACAATAATGTTTTAAGTGTCTTCTATGAAACAGTATGAAAGAAGGAATGATGTTTTGTGACTTAAGTTGATAGTTTTCTTTGTCTTCTAACTACATAGCTTCTTACTATAAATTTAGTTCAAAAACTTTGTATTAAAATGGCCACATATAGTGTGTTTCAATTGCTCATCTATTCATAATACAGTTCACCAGAGAACAAAGGTGTGTTATCATCTGCATAAACAGATCATCTCTGACCAACCTGTAATTCTCAATCACTGAAACTTATTCAAGGTCTTCATATAGCTTACTTTAATTTGTAAATATATGTATTTCTTCCTTACTAGTTTACCTTCTGCCTTCCCCTCCATAATATAAGCTGGGCCCTTACTTTTGATAACAGTGATAATCGAATAGATGACTGAGTGACCATGGTTCCAAGAATAAATACAGAAGAATAAAAGCCAACATAATCTCTTATTTGCCAAACATCTATTGAGTAATTACAAAGAGCCAGAGATTTACAACTACCCACCTCCCCACAGGCATATTTATTCATAAAAGCAGTCCTTCACTGTCTGATTGATTTGCTGGATTCAAAACCAAGCTCTGAATTTTGACTTAGATAAAAGCTTTGTATCTCCTTTGCACATAATACATCTCATAAGTATTTTGTGAAAATATATACAGCAATCAAAAAGAACAGATATTGCATACAATAAAGAAATATAAAATAGATACAAGATTTAGCTTACTGTGTTAGGATTGCTTGAAGTTAAATTTTGAGAGTGGCTAATAAATGGTCTCATAAATATGAAATGTACCCATTATGTCACTTTACCATTTTTGTTTTGTTTTCCTAAATTATTTTTTACATAACAAAAATTGGTAAGGAAGTTGGGGGTGGACATCTTCTTTAAATAGATTTTTTCCATTTGCTTCTAAAATAGATTACATGCATCACTTATAAGTGAAAACAGCTGGTATACAGAGCAAGTTTTTGCTTAAATGCCAAATGAAGAATGTAAATTTAAAAACAGTATTTTCAGCTCTTCAAATAATACTAAAATGGAATCAAGTTAAACTGCAAAAAGGAGATATGTTCTGGACTGTTGAACATCATATCAGCCTATGATCATCTCTGTAGAAGATAAAATTTTTTACAACAGCCAGCAGCCCAAGGATTGATCTGAGAATAGTTCAAGGTATAAAATTAAAAACATGAAAATGGAACAGTGGAAATGCAAAGGCATGTAAAGTCTCAATGGCAGGGCACAATAATAACCAGATTGCATTTGAAGAAAAGGATGTCAGAAAACCTAAATGTACTGGAGTTAGATGCCTTCTGATAATTCAAAGAAGTCCACATATTTTATCTATCTTCACTACCAGCTTATGAGTAGAGGAAGAACTAAGGACTAACAAACAAAGATTTGTTCAAGGTTGTAAGGCCAGTCTCTAAAATTAAATGCTTCTTTCATTAAACTGTGTTGGAAATAATGATGGGGTCATTGCTATAAAGAAGATTTCAATATTTTAGATCACATCAAATTAGGCAATGAAAATAAGGAATACATGATAAGATGGAAGGACGAAATGTAAATATACTGCAAAGAATTGCCCAGCATTAAAGATTAGAGCATGATATTATGAAAAATTATATGCCAACAAATTGGACAACCTAGAAGAAATGGATAAATACCTAGAAACAGATAACCTCCCAAAACTGAATCAAGAAGAAATAGAAAATTTGAACAAACCAATTACCAGCAATGAAATTCAATCAGAAATCAAAAGAACTCCCAACAAACAAAAGTCCAGAACCAGATCGCTTCACAGGTGAATTCTACCAAACATTTAAAGAAGAGTTAATACCTATTCTCAAACTATTCCAAAAAATAGAAAAGGAAGGAAATCTTCCAGTTTTATTCTGAGACTAGCATTACCCTGATACCAAAACCAGATAAAGACACTACAAAAAAGAGAACTACAGGCCAATGCCTCTGATGAACATGGATACAAAAATCCCAACAAAATATTAGCAAACTGAATCCAACAATATATTAAAAAAAATTTGGGATTTACTCCTGGGATGCAAGAGTGGTTCAATATTTGCAAATCAACAAGAGAAAGAATAAAAACCATATGATCATTTTAGTAGATGCAGAAAAAGCATTTGACAAAGTACAACATCTATTCATGATAAAAACCCTCGACAAAGTAGGTTTAGAGGGAACATACGTTAACACAATAAAGGCCGTTTATGAAAAACCTACAGCTAACATCATTCTCAGTGGTGAAAAACTGAGACTATTGGGACTTCATCAAAATAAAGCTTCTGCACAGCAAAGGAAAAAAATCAATGAAACTAAATGGCAACCTGTGGAATGGGAGAAGATATGTGCCAATGATATATCTGATAAATGGTTAGTATCCAAAGTAAGTAAAGGACTTATAAAAGTCAATATCCAAAAATGAAATAATCCAATTTAAAAATGGGCAGAAGACATGAATAGACATTTTTCCAAAGACATACGGATGTACCCCTACGTTTATTGCAGCATCATTTACAATAGCCAAGATATGGAGGCAGCCCAAGTGTCCATCAATAGATGAATGGATAAAGAAGGTGTTGTGTGTATATATTACTCAGCCATAAAATAAGAATAAAATCTCTTGCCATTTACAACAACACATGGATCTAGACGGTATAATGTTAAGTGAAATGAGTCAGTCAGAGAAAGACAAATACCATATGATTTAACCCATAAGTGGAATTTAAGACACAAAACAGGAGTGCCTGGGTGGCTTAGTCAGTTAAGCATTTGCCTTTGGCTCAGGTCATGATCCCAGGTTCCTGGGATCGAGCCCTGTGTCAGACTCCCTGCTCAGCAGGCAGCCTGCTTCCCTCTCCCTCTGCTGCTAACCTTGCTTGTGCTCTCTCTTTGTCAAATAAATGAATAAAATCTTTAAAAAAAAAAAAGGAAACAAAACAAAGAAAAAATAGACAAACCAAAAAACAGACTCAACACTAGAGAACAAACTGATGGTTACGAGAGGGGAGGGGGGGGGGGGGGGGGTGAAATAGTTGAGGGACATTAAGAGTACACTTATTGTGATGATCACTGAGTAATGTATAGAATTGTTGAATCATTATATTGTACACCTGAAGCTAATATAACACTGTATGTTAATTATACTGGAGTTTAAAAAATTCCAGTGTATATATGTGTATCCAATGAGTGGAACCATTCAAGTCCATTACCATGAAAAATTATCCTTGCAGCCCAATAAAGATGCAATTACCCCACCCCTCAAAAAAAGAAAAAGAAAAAGAATTGCCTATGAGGAAGAATAGAAGAATTTCTATGAAGAAAATTAGGCATTCTTAGCATCTAACAGAACACAATCTACTGTGTCACACTCTTTTGATGATATTTCATTTTTAAATAAATTTTTCTTAAAATACTTATTTCTTATCATAAAAGTAATATGCATTTGTTTAAAAAATATATAAAAAGATTAGCAAAAAGATAAAAATTAAAATTACCTTCAGTAGCACCACTAAGAGATAGTTACTCCTCAAACCAACATTAAGTGCTCACTGTCTACCATATATAACCTATCTCACAGACCTCATCTCCCAAGATCTCCTCGACTCCCTGCCTGCCAGGCATACTGGCCTTCTTATTGTTCCTTGAACATTTCTAACAGCGACCATTTTCTCTCCTTTACAGATATGTATGTAGGGATGCCTGGGTGGCTCAGTTGGTTGAGCGTCTGCCTTTGGCTCAGGTCATGATCCCAGGGTCCTGGGATTGAGTCCCACATCAGGCTCGTTGCTCATTGGGGAGCCTGCTTCTCCCTCTCCCTAATGCTCCCCCTGCTTGTGCTTGCTCTCTCTGACAAATAAATAAATCTCTTAAAAAATTTTGAAAAAAAGTTGCTTTCCTTCTAAAAAAAAAGGTATGTATGTAAAAATAGAAAAAGACTAATAGCTCTTGGAATATAGTGACAACTCAATACATGAACACTACTAAATTATTAATTTTTCAAACAATGATTTCTTAATTTTATTTGCATTTCTTTGTTAGTGCAAACTATATTTTCTTACGATTACTAAGCAATTCTTTATTGAATTAGTTGATCGTGGCTTTTGCCTGTATACCTATTGGTATGTTTAGATTTTTTTATTCATTTGTGAGTGTTCTCTCTTTACTAAATATTACAATTATGTAACAGATAAAATTTCCTTAGCATAATTTTTTTTTGTTGTGGGCATTTAAAAAATACATTAAGTATTTAAAATGATTTTATCTAGTTAACATGTTTTTCATATAACCTTTGTCTTGATCATCACATATTATTCATTTGTTCAAAAAATATTTTGAGCACAGACCATGAATTGGGTACATGTATTAGGTGTTAGAGATACAACGGTGAACTGAAGAGACAAGGATGATACTCTTATAATGAGTATATTTGAGAGAGGAAGACAATAAGCAACTAAGTAAATTTAAAAAGTTAGATTGTAAAAAGTACAATGAAGAAAAACAAGAACATATAATGGAGAAAGTAACTGGGGGTACAATATTTGAGCTGATAGCTGAGAATTAAAAAACCCTCCAAAACTCAGCCATATAGAGGAAAACCACTCTGGGTAAAAAACAGCAAATGCAAAGGCTTTTGGGCAACAAAGTTAGATGTGGTTAAGACACACAAAACCAGTGAAACTGGATCATAGTGAGTGAGAGTTTATAGGCCATTGTAAAGAGTTTAGATTTTATTTCAAGAGTAATGAAGAGCTGTGAGACTTAACAGATGGGACATGATGGTTATCATCACTTTTAAGACTATACATTTAAAAACAAGGAATAGGGGCACCTGGCTGGCTCAGTCATTAGGCGTCTGCCTTCGGCTCAGGTCATGATCCCAGGGTCCTGGGATCGAGCCCCGCATCGGGCTCCTTGCTCAGCGGGGAGTCTGGTTCTCCCTCTCCCCCTCCCCCTGCTTGTGTCCCCTCTCTCGCTGTGTCTCTCTGTCAAATAAATAAAATCTTTAAAAAAATAAAAAAAATAAAAACAAGGAATAGTAAAATTGATGTATGTTGAGCTCAACACAATTCAGTTCATATGTGTAGCTATTGGAACTCATTTAGCAAGAAATCCAGTGGTAGGGCAAACTCTAGGGGAAATCGACCAGGACTCTATCTCAGTAATGCCATCAAGGACCCAGGTTCTTCTTAACCTTCCTTTGTTATATCAATATATACTGACTTGTACAAGACGGCCGAAGCAGTTCCAGGTATCACACAGCTAGATGACTCCCCCAGTGTCTGCCATAACCATTGCATTTTACAAAGAGCCTTAAAAATGTAGATTCCCTTGATTTGGAAACTCCAACTTTAGGAAATGATTACAAGACGAAATAAAGGTCATCTCATTTTTAAAGTTGATTTCACAGAAGATAGATTCACCCATTTATTCAACAAAAGATTTATTGATCACTAGTAGCACCGTTCTACACATTTGAAATAAAACAGTGAAAAAAGCAGACAAACATCTATATTCATAAACTTCACATTCTTGGTGGGGGAGAAAGACAGTAAACAAAATATTCAAGTAAAATATGTAGCATGTGAGATGTTGATTAATGCTAATAAATAATAACTCTGGGTGGATTGTAAGCCTGTTAACTCCAATGGGGAATATGAAAGGAAAACAAGTTTTTGTTGAGGATAAGTTTGGCTTTTAGTATGGTCAAACGAAAAGATCCAATTGGAAAAGTGGGTTTGAGATTCGGCTTCGATTACAGGGTACAGCTATAGCTTTAGAAGCAAGAGACTCCTGTCGAAGCAATTGGAAAGGAAGCAAACCTCTAAGATGAGAGAATAGATTTTCAACAATGGGAGAAAGGGGCCTTTTGTGAATGCTATCTCTGGATAGGAAAGGAATGAAAGAAGGAACAAATTCTTCAGATATTTGCAAGGGAATCATTGTCCCTAGGGTAGAGAGAGATCTTAGTTAAGAAATGAGCATCTGACATTATTCATCCTGCAACATTCAACCTTGAAGATGCTTACCAATGATAATGAATAATCAGTAAACAAATATGCATTGCTTCCAGCAAAACAGTCTTGTGGCTCTTGTGGTGGAGGATGTTTTCTTATATCACTAAAAATGAGGTGAAACATCTGTGAGGTGAGTAGAATTAATATGTTAACAAATAAAAAAGAAAACAGCTAAAATCAAAAGCCCTTATTTATAGGCTGAGGTTCTTTTTTTTTTAATTAATGAATTTTAATTTTTAGAGCAGTTTAAGGTCACAGTAAAATTGAGCAGAAAGCACAGAATTCCCCTATACCCCCTGTCTACACACACACACAATCTCCTCCACTATCAACATCCCCCGCCAGAGTAGTACATTTGTTACAATTGATGAACCTACATTGAGACATCCTTATCATCCAAAGTCATGGTTTACATTAGGGTTCATTTTGGTGTTGAAGGTTCTATGGATTTTGACAAATGTGTAATGAATGACATTAATGAATGAATCCGCCATTGTAGTACTATATAGAATAGTTTCACTGCCCTGAAAATCCTCCGTGCTCTGCTTATTCATCCCTACCTCTTCCTTAACCCCTGGCAACCACTACTCTTTTACTGTTTCCATAATTTTGCCTTTCCAGAATATCAGATACTTGGAATCTTACAGTGTGTAACCTTTCCAGATCAGTTTCTTTAACGTAATATGCATTTAAGTTTTCTCCATGTCTTTTCATGGCTTGATAGCTTACCTCTATTTAGCAGTGAATAATGTTCTATGGTCTGGAAGTACCATTCAATTACTGAAGGACATCTTAATTACTTCCAAGTTTTGGCAATTATATATAAACCTGCCATAAACATCTGCATATAGTTTTTGGGTGGACGTAAGTTTTTAGCTCAATTTGGCAAATACCAAGGAGTGTGATTGCTGGATCATATGGTAAGGGTATGTTTGGTTTTATAAGAAACTGTCAAACTGTCTTCCAAAGTGGCTGTACCATTTTGCATTCCCACCAGCAATATATGAGAATTCCTGTGGCTCCAGATCCTTGCCAGCGTTTGGTGGTCAGGATTCTAGATTTTAGCCATTCTAATACATGTGTACGGGTAATCTCACTGTTGCTTTGATTTGCATTTCTCTGATGGCATATGATGTGGAACATCTTTTCACATGCTTATTTGCCATCTGAGTATCTTCTTTGGTGAGGAATCTGTTCAGATCTTTTACCCATATTTTAAACTGGTCATCTGTTTTATTATTGATTTTTAAGACTTCTTATTTTGGATAATAGTCCTTTGTCAGATGTGTCTTTTGGTAATTATTTTCTCCTAGTCTGTGGCTTTTCTTCTCATTCTCCTGACAGTGTCTTTTGAAAAAGCAGGAGTTTTTAATTTTAGTAAAGTCCAGATTATCAATTATTTCTGAGTTCATGGATCATGACATTAGTGTTGTATCTAAAAAATCATTGACATAAGAGAGGTCATCTTGATTTTCATTGACATAATAGAAATCATCTCAGTTTTCTGCTGTATCTTCTTTTGTATCTATCTTTTATAGTTCTGCATTTTACATTTAGCTCTATTTTGAGTTAGTTGTTTTTTTTTTTAATATTTTTATTTATTTATTTGACAGAGAGACACAGCGAGAGAGGGAACACAAGCAGGGGGAGTGGGAGAGGGAGAAGCAGGCTTCCTGCTGAGCAGGGAGCCCCATGCGGGGGCTCGATCCCAGGACCCTGGGATCATGACCTGAGCCAAAGGCAGACGCTCAACGACTGAGCCACCCAGGCGCCCCTTGAGTTAGTTTTTGTGAAGGAAATTAAATCTGTGTCTGGAGTCTTTTTTTTTTTTTTTCTTTCTTTCTTTCTTTCTTGCATGTGAATGTTTAGTTGTTCCAGCCTCCTTTGGTGAAAAGACTATCTGTTCTCTATTACATTGCCATTGCTCCCTGTCAATGATGAGTAGACTCTATGGGGCTCTGTTCTGGGCTCTCTATTTTGTTCTATTGATCTATTTGTCTATTCTTTTGCCAATATCACACTGCCTTGACTACTATAGCTATATAGTAAGTTTTGAGGGCCAATAGTGTTAGTCCTGTGACTTTGTTCTCTTTCAACATTGAGCAGGCTAGTCTGGGCCTTTTCCTTTCCATATAATTCTTAGAATCAGTTTGTCTACATCCACAAAATTACTTTCTGAAATTTTGATTGGGATTGCATTGAATCTATGGATCAAGTTAGGAAGAACTGACTAATTGACATTAATAAGTCTTTCTATCCATGAACACAGAATATTCCTCTATTTATTGCTTTTCTTTTATTTCTTTCATCATAGTTTTGTAGTTTTCTTCATACTGATTTTGTTTAGATCCTAGCCTTGCATATCTGGGATAAATTCCATTTGGTCATGGTATATAATTATCTTATATGTTGTTGGACTTCATTTGCTAATATTTTCTTGCAAATTTATGCACCAATATTCATGAGAGATATTGATTTGTAGTTTTACTTTTTTGTAATGTTTTTGTGTGGTTTTGGTATTAGGGTAAAGTGGGCCTTATAGATTGAGTTAAGAAGCATTTCTTCTGCTTCTGTCTTGTGGAAAAGATTGTAGAGAATTTCTTAAGTGTTTGGTAGAAATTATGAGTGAATCCATCCGGGTTTAGTGTTTTCTGCTTTGGAAGGTTATTAATTATTGATTTGATTTCTTTAGTAGATATAGGCCCATTCATATAGTCTAACTCTTCTCGTGTGCGTTTTGATAGATGTGCCTGTCAAGGAATTTGTCCATTTCATCTAGGTTTTCAAATTTGTGGTCATACAGTCATACATAGTATTCCTTTATTCTCCTTTTAATTTCCATGGGATATGTGGTAATGTCCCCTTTTTCATTTCTAAAATTAGTAATTTGTGTCTTCTCTCTTTTTTCTTAGCCTAGCTAGAGACGTTGATTTCATTGATTTTTAAAACAACCAGCTTTTGGTTTCATTGACTTTCTCTGTTGATTTCCAATTTCCAAGTTCATTGATTTCTGCTCTAATATACATTATTCCTTGTCTTCTGCTTACTTTAGATGTAATTTGCTCTTCTTTTTAGTTTCCTAAGGTAGAAACTTAGATTATTAATTTTAGATCTTCCTTCTTTTGTAATATATGCAATCAATGCTATATATTTCCTTTTAAGCACTGCTTTTGCTGAATCTCACATTTTAAATTGTATTTTCATCTTCATTTACTTCAAAATATTTTTAAATTTCTCTTGGTATTTCTCTTTTGACTCATATGTTATTTAGAAGTATGTTGTGTAATCTCCAAGTATTTGGGGATTTTCCAGTTATCTGTTATTGATTTCTGGTTTAATTCCATTGTGGTGTGAGAGCACACATTGTATGATTTATATTATTCTAAATTTGTTAAGGTTTTTTTTTTATTATTTATTTATTTGAAATAGAGAGACAGAGAGCATGCGCTACAGAGAGCACAAGCAGGGGGAAGTGGGAAAAGAGAGAGAGAGAGAGAGGAAGAAGCAGGCTCCTCACTGAGCAGGGAGCCTGACCCAACCCACTATGCAGGGCTCCATCCAAGGACCCCGGGATCATGACCTGAACCAAAGGCAGATGCTTAACTAACTGAGCCCCCCTGGCACCCCTGTTAAGGTGTTTCTTTATGGCCCAGAATACAGTCTATTTTTGTGTATTTTTCATGTGACCATGAGAGGAATGTGTATCCTGTTGTTGTTGGATAAAGAAGTCTATAGATGTCAATTATATTCAGTTGATTGATGGTACTATTGAGTTCAGCTCTGCTCTTACTGATTTTCTTATCTATTGGATATCTGTTTTCAATAGAAGATTGTTAAAATTTCCAACTATAATAGTGGATTCCTCTATTTCTCCTTGCAGTTCCATCAATTTTTGCCTCATGTATTTTGATGCTGTGTAGTTAGGTGCATACACATTAAGGATTGTTATATCTTGTAGAATTGACTCCTTTACATTATGTAATGTGCCTCTTTGATCATGATAATTTTCCTTGTTCTGAAGTCTGCTGTGTCTGAAATTCATATAGCTACTACTGTGTCTCTCTTTTTTTTTAATAGTATCTTTTTTTTTTTTTTTTTAAGATTTCACCTATTTATTTGACAGAGACACAGCGAGATAGGGAACACAAGCAGGGAGAGTGGGAGAGGGAGAAGCAGGCTTCCCGCAGAGCAGGGAGCCCAATGCGAGGCTCGATCCCAGGACCCTGGGACCATGACCTGAGCTAAAGGCAGACGCTCAGTGACTGAGCCACCCAAGCACCCCACTACTGCATTCTCTTAATTAGCATTAGCATGCTGTATCTTCCTCCATCCCTTTACTTTTAACCTATATGTGTGTCTTTACATTTAAGATGGGTTTCTTGTAAAAATTACATAGTTTGGTCTTCTTTTTTGATCTACCCCGATAATCTCTGTTGTTTTAAGTAATTATTGATGTAGCTAGATTAATATCTGCCATATTTGTTACTGTTTCCTACTTGTTGCCTTTGTTTTGTATTCCTATATTTGTCTTCCACTCTTTTTTCTGCTAATTGTGATTTTAATTGAGAATTTTACAAGATTCTATTTCCTCTTCCTAACGTATCAATTATGCTTCTTAAAAAATTTTTTTAGTGGTTGCCCTAGAATTTGCCATGTACATTTACAACTAATCCAACTCCATTTCAAATAACATTATACCACTTCATGGGTAGTACAAGTGCTTCATAATAACAAAATATTCCTAATTGCTCCCTCTCATCTCTTGTATCATTGCTGTCATTTATTTCACTTTTACATAAGCTCTGATCTTCAAATACATTTTTGTTATTATTTTGAACAAACTGTTATCTGTTAGATCCATTAAGAATAAGAAAAATAAAAGTTTTTATTTTACCCCCACTTACTCCTTCTCTAATGCTCTTCCTTTCTTTATATAGATCTTTATGTAGATCTGAGTCTCTGACTTAACATTTTCCTTTTCTCTAGAGAACACTTTTTAACATTTCTTGGAAGGCAGACCTATTGATCACAAATTCTATTCAGATTTCGTTTGTCTGAGAAATCTTTTCTTCCTGACTTTTGAAGGATAATTTCTCAGGGTACAGAATTCTAGGTTGGTGATTTTTTTTGTTTGTTTCACACTTTAAATATTTTCCTGCATTCCCTTCTTGTTTACATGGTTTCCTAGTAGAAGTAGAAAGTAATTCTTACCTTTGTTCCTCTAAATGAAGGTGTTTTTTCCTCTAGCTTCTTTCGAAATTTTTTCTCTTTTATTTTCTTCAGTCTATGATGTGCATAGGTGTAGTTTGATTGGCACTTTCCTACTTGGTGTTCTCTGAGTTTCCTGGCTCTGTGGCTTGGCATCTGACATTAATTTCAGGAAGATATTCCCATTATGCATATGTTACATTTTTTGCAGTTGTCTCTCAGTTCTTGGATATTCTGTTTTTTTTTTTTTTTTTCCAGTATTTTTTCTCCTTGCTTTTCAATTTTGAGAACTTCTATGACATATCCTAAAGCTCAGAGATTCTTTGCTCAGCCATGTCCAGCCTACTAATAAGCCCATCAAAGGCATTCTTCATTTCTGTTGCAGTGTTTTTTGATCTCTAGCATTTCTTTTTGATTCTTTTTGGAATTTATTTCTCTCTGCTTATATTGTCTGTTTCTGCATATTATCTACTTTTTTTTTTAAATGAGCAACCTTTGCATGTTCATCATAGTTGTTCAAATTAATAATTTGTTACTTCCAACATCTCTATTCTGTCTGAGTCTGGTTCAGATGCTTGTTCTGCCTCTTCAAACTGTGTTTTTTGCCTTTCAGCATGCCTTGTAATTCTTTGTTGAGAGCTGGACATGGTGTGTGGGGTGAAAGGAACCCTGGTAAATTGGACCTTAGCAATGTGGTGGTGAGGTGTGAGGTGAGGAGAAGGGGTCTATAGTCCCATGATTAGGGCTCAGTATTTTAGTGAATCTATGCCCTTCATCTGTAAATGTCACAAGTGTTTTTCAGGCCCCCAATCCCACATCTTAGGTGGGACGGATTGCCTGAGGGCTGGAGTTGAGTAATTGGATGGGTGGAAGGTTAGAGGCAGCTGGAGGTGGGTATTTCCTTTCCCCCAGCTTAGTTCCACTCTGATACAACCCCAATAGTTTTGGCTCTGGCTCTGATGAAATAGTTTCTCTCCAATGCAGGCCTTATTGAAAGGAACAGAATGCTCTGGCATATTTCAGAATGGTTACTTTTCCTCTTTCCCTATCAATCTCTCAAGGGTTCTCAGTGTCTTCGTTTTTTGTTTTTTGTTTTTGTTTTTTTCTTCTGATAGTCACTGTGGGAACCTGGTAGAGCTTCAGGAAGTGAAACACAAAAGCAGGGGTCCCCTTCTCCTGGATTTTTTAACTCTCAGACTTATCCACATTGAGCACCCAGAATTTGTCAATTACACCTTGAGTTTTCCAATCCTGGTACTGGTTTCCATGGAGGTTTCTGCCTATGAGTTTCTGCTCTGCTAAGTTGTGCTTCTCTGTATGGACTATCTCTCAAATGTTGGGGGCAGCATTTTATCCTTGTCACCTCACTGCTCTAAGAGATCAAAGAAAAGTACTGAGCTTTCTGTTTGTTCAGGATTTGATTTGTTGTTAGGATGAAGTGGCAACTTTGAAGCTCCTTCCAGCTCTCCTCTGTAACAGACTAGAAGTCCTAATCCTGCTATTTAATTGGTGAGTGTGTTCTCACAGTGCCCACCCCTGTTCACCCTGCTCACACTCCCCTGCACTTCCTTAGTCTCCTTTGAGATTTCTAACTCTAACACAAGGACTGTGTTCAGTCTACCTTGGCTCGTCTGAGTACTTAATGCTATGCAACCATGAAAAGTAAAGAAAAAAAATCTATCAGGGACTTGAGTTATTTGACAAAAATAAAGGAGACCAACTTTTTTTTTTTAACAGAACTCAGAAATGGATATTATCTGGTATTTCCTCATTGGTTTATGTGACAAGAATTTTTTTTAATTAAAAAAAATGTTTTAGAGCTTTTGAAACTTCTATCTTATATAGCCAGGAATGGGTGCACAACCAGGATTTACTAAAGGCTAAACTAGAGGCCTTTTGTAAGTAGCATTTCCGTCTTTCAAGATACAGATATACTCTGTGGCATAACTTTGCTAAAATATCTCCTAAGAATAACCCTGCTGCAGGATGGCAAAACTCTTCTATCCAACATGCCATGAATGAAAAGACATGGGGCAATCTCCACTCCCTCTGAATGAATCACTAGGTCAACCAAAGCAGAAGGGAGGGAAATGGGAAGAGGCTCCATGCCTGAGATAGTGGATCAGAGAATTCTTGCATGTCTGAGTGGTGGAACCCTGCTCAACAATAAGAAATGTCTCTCTCAAAAATGTTAGCTCATTGGGGGTGCGCCCGGGTGGTTCTGTCGGTTAAGTGTCTGCCTTTAGCTTAAGCCCCCCACATAGCTGGCTCCCTGCTCAGCCAGGAGTCTGCTTCTCCCTCTCCCTCTGTATGTGCCCCCCCCCCCATGCTCTCTCTCTCTCTAATGAATAAATAAAATCTAAAAAAAAAATTTAGCTCATTTGGAATTTGGGGTATTAAGAGTCTTTATTTTTTATTTTCTTTTAACTCATATAAATGGCTTATCACTTCAATTAATATTTCATTCCTTTTCAGTATATTCATGAGTTAAATCTAAAATGAGCTCTGCACATGTAGACTTTTGTGAACATTATAACCTCAGACCCAAAATCTACCTAGCAATCCTCACAGCATAATAAAGAAAAAGAAGTTGATAGAAATTAAAGCAGCAGAAGGGGGCAGTAAAACTCAACAGAATGCTCTGGTAGATTTTTAATATGCTTTCTTATTTTTCCTTCATACAGAGAATTTCCCAACACATTTTAGAGACTAATTAAAAAAAAAGACTGTACCATAGATATATATATTTATCTAAAATATACACAGAAACACTAAATGTATATAAAAGTGAGAGCTATGATTTTACATAATCAAAACCTTATTTTTTATGGTGTGATATATCAAGGCACAATAATCCTGGTACTTTTCCACATAAAACAGGTTTAGCCCTTTGGATTTGGTTTGGGACATTTAATATCTCCTCATGACCAGCATCCCCAAATGTACTATCCATTCTATTTCATGGTCTCAGACTTGTCAAAATTATTTAATAAGTCATATCATAATGGTTTTTCCTCAAGCCCATATTTGGACTTCCTTTCTAAACTGTGCCCATCCTTAAAGTGTCATTTTCTCTTTGAACTCTTTTCTGACTGCGTAAGTACATGGAAGCCTCTCCACTCTACCATGTCATTGAAATTACAGGTTTAACCAAGTAGGTTAGCTAAATAGATTTTTTTCATTGAATTTTCACTATGAGAGAGAGTTCAATTTCTTTACATTCCAAGTAGTCTAAATGTGATTATTCTCTACACACTGTTTTGTCCTCACCTTTGAATTCAGTCTGTCTGCGAACAAGAAATGGTACACAGTAAGTATGCAATTAAGACTTGATAACAAGGATATCGATGATGATGACTTCAACATGAATTCAGGATTGCAATGTAGAATTCGAGTGCAGTACCAGAGTCAGAGTATGGAATCTTACATGACACCTAAAAAACTCAAATGCATGGTCCTAAATATCACTTTAAAACTTGAGTAGATACAACTTATTCATTTAACAGAAAATTGAATTATTACAAAAAAATTAGGCTTAGTTAAAATTTCATGTAAGACTTAACACAATAAATGGGAGTGTCACAAATTGAATGATTAAATATGACTAGAGGAGGAGAAAGGCTTCTTGGATGAGATGGAATTTTAGTCATTTGTGTCTCATGTAAAATCAGATAATGTGTTCCTTAAGCAAAATGGTAAGAAAAAAAAATTTCAAGTGAGTCTTTTTTTTTTTTCTTTAAGACTTCTACAGATTGAGGTATCTGGTGTAGTTTTTCCATTAGAACTAAGAATTTATGGCTTAATTACTTTTTATTCTCCACTTTGATGCTGGTAACTTTCTTTCTTCTTTCTTTCTTTCTTTCTTCTTTCTTTCTTCTCTCTTTCTCTTTCTTTCTTTTTTTTTGAATTTCACCCTCACACCACCGAAAGATACTAAATAAAGGCAAGGAATGATGAAATTCAAAATTGTCAAACTCATCCATGTTTTCCATCCATTCCACTCAATACCTCATCAAACTATGTTCCAAAATGAAAATAGAAAATTTGCACTATTAAGCCTGGACAATTAAAAAGTAAATGCAATGTTGTAGTTTGATCCATTGCCATATTCATCATCTTGGAAAAGCGGGCAGAAAAGATCTAAAAAAAAAAAAAAAAAAAAAAACACCGAAACTTTAAAAACCTAGTGTCTTCTTTGTGTATCTCCTGTGAAGGGCTGGTGACCAAAGTGGTAAAAACCGCACAGCAGAGAAAGAAATGCATTAAAGCAGATGTTTTGAACATTTAGCATCCCAGAAAGATCCTGGGCCCTTTCCCTTCCCTTGTTCATCAGAGGAGAGGAAACGTTATAATGGTGGTCGTTCAAGCCTCAGATGGACTATTTACAGGATAACTGGTAAGGAGCTATTGTGGAGAGGAATTCACATTTTACAGATATGTACACCGACGATAGCTATTATAGTTCATTCGGCCAAATAAAAAAAATGTAATGTATGTATGTGCTGCATATACACTAGGTCATGGCTCGTCACTAAAATCATGACATGTTTGAAATACATGACGTGTAAAACAGTCTTTCTTGGCCCAGTCTGTCCAGACTGTGACTCCTCGGCCCCCCAAAGACCTGGGGATGAGACATGCGGACGGCCGCGCAGGGAGATTCCCTGCGCTCTGGGACCTCGGACCGCTCGGATTCCGGGAGAAGCAGCGTAGTATTGTCCCTCCCCGCAGTGGGATCCGCCGAGGCACCGTCTCTCGAAAGCTCCGGGTCAAAGACTAGGAGAAAGGGAATCTGGCACAAATCGCACTCCGGAGCTGAGGAACTGGGGGAGAACCAGGAGATCGCAGCGGGGAGGGGGGCAATTCGCTTTGCACCCCCTTGGGGAATCCGAGGGCAGCTTCCCATGTTTCCGATTTTCTCATTTGCGTGGGTAAAAAATCCTGCCCCCACCCGGGTCTTACGCAATTATTTAAGTAGACAGGGGGAGGGGGAGAGTTGTGGGGGGAGTGGGTAAAAAAAGGCGGAAAGAAACAGTCATGCTGTCACGTGGGCTTAGTTTTCACGCATAAAAGGAAGGTTCTCTCCGTTAGCTTCCAGTTGTCAAACAACTTGTAGCGAGCGTCAGGATTACGCTCGGGGACTTCGCACAGCGCCTGCTCCAGCACCGCAACCCGGAGCCCAAGTACGGCAACGCCTCCGCCCGCCCGCGCTCCTCCCGCCGCCGAGATGCTTGCCCGCGCCCTGCTGCTCTGCGCCGCCCTGGCGCTCTGCCGTGCAGGTGAGTACCTGGCGCCCCGCAGCTGGGACTCCTCCGTTCCGTAATCCCCGCCGAGGTTCCGCTCTGACCTCCCGGATCCTCCCGGTACTTTGAACAGTCCCGGAAAGGAGACGATGTTTGACTGGGTAGAGAGCTTGGACCATTTTGAGTCCAAAAGAACGGGGTGAATACCCCAGCTTTGCCACCAGCTCTGATCATCCTGAGCCAGTTACTTAACCGGTGTGGGTCTCACTTTTCTCATCTGCTAAATAGGAACAGTGTATAATTTGCAGATTGTTATTATGATAAGACAGGATCGATCAATATATGTGAAATGTTTGTGTGTGGTGCCCACTGTTAGGGAATGGGAGTCATTGTTTTAAAATTAGTGCTTTTCTGACCCAGGAAAGCCCAGGTTATTTAAGATAAGCAAAATATTTTAACAATGATCTGTTTTTACACTGAAATTTCCCCTAAATTTGATTAATGTACTAGATACGTCTACTTTATGAAAATGCTACTTCTTTGAGCTCTTTAAAAATGCTAATTCGAACATCTAAAAAGTTACTAAAGAAAAAACTGAGCAACATCACTTCCCTGGTTGAATATTGTTACCGACTTCGGGTATTTTATTCATTATAATCATTCTGTGCCACAGGTTAAAGAAATTGTTTTCCCATGACTACCTGTATATTTCTTGAATTTATTTACGTAAACTTGACCCATACTATGTAAAGCAATTTAAATCAAGATTAAGGAAGTAAAGAATGACTTACTTACTGTCTATTTTTATTGTAGCAAATCCTTGCTGTTCCAACCCATGTCAAAACCAAGGTGTATGTATGAGCATAGGATTTGACCAGTATAGGTGTGACTGCACTCGAACAGGATTCTATGGCGAAAACTGTTCAACACGTAAGTTTGCCCTTGGGTGCCCTTATTTGGACTGGGGATACGTGTAGTATCACTTTACACTCTAGTGTCTTAGAATGGATCCTGTTAATCTTTCCCTCTTTTTTTTTTTCTCTTTGCAGCTGAATTTCTGACAAGAATAAAATTACTCCTGAAACCCACTCCAAATACAGTGCACTACATACTTACCCACTTCAAGGGAGTCTGGAACATTGTCAATAACATTCCCTTCCTGCGAAATGTAATTATGAAATACGTGTTGACATGTAAGTACAAGTCTCTTTCAAGGTTTTCAGTTTCCTCAAAGAAAAATGTTCTTTATAAAACTTGAGATTATTAAACCTAATCCTGAAATCTCTTTTCAACCTTGTCAAAATGACTTACTTTAAACAGATCTTTTTAGTTTGCCTTCTGTCTTAATGGCCCAAAATACATCTCAGTCCCGTTAAGTTTGTAAAGTTCTGTCTCACAGTCAGAATTCTACTTAAATCCTGTACACCTCTTCTAAATTCACTGCTCTTGCCAATCTGTGAAGGAAGTGTGGTCCAGTTTACTGAATGTCCATGGACCACAGAATTGCACCCAGTAAAATAATCTGGTTAATCTGGATTTGGGTCAGCAAGAAAATAACTTTGTTACTAAAGCAAGTGTCTTGCCCAGACATTCCTTCATAGGCCTCTTAAGCGGTAGGTGGATGATTATTTGAAAAATCAAGATGGCTAGATCATGTTTTATGTAAAAGTATATATACTTTATTAAAGATGCATTTTAGTGAATCATTCTGATTTTTTTTAGTAGAAGTGGCAGACTTTGAAGTGTAACTGTTTTACAATAGGTTATCTTTGTTGGTATTAAATTCAGTCTTTCGTGGCACTTTGCACATTTTACAATAAAAAGGAACATTGATGTGGACACAAATAAAACAAAGTTTTTTTTTTTCTTTTAATTTCAGCTAGGTCACATTTGATTGAGAGTCCACCAACTTACAATGTGGACTATGGCTATAAAAGCTGGGAAGCCTTTTCTAATCTCTCCTACTATACCAGAGCTCTTCCCCCTGTGGCTGATGACTGTCCAACACCCATGGGTGTGAAAGGTGAGTGTCGGGAGGCAGAGCGGTATTCACTGCAGTAGGGATTGGATTGCTACCTAGAAAATTCAGCCCTGAACTATCATTTATTTGTTAATAAAAGCATATTGTTGGCTTTCTTAAGGATTATCTGTGGAGATTTTTTTTTGAAAGTGAATCTTTGTAAACTATTCCATGAAAGTGAATGGACATTTTGGTATAATGTCTTCACTTTCAAATTCTTTCATTAAAACCAAATTAATACTAGTTAAACAAAATAGGTAAAGTTATTCAGTAAGAAGGTGTTTCCCCATTTCTTAGAACTTCCATTTATATTATAATCCTGTTCACACTTGTATTTCTCCTGTAAGTGAAGAAGGCCCCATAGGAAATAGCTGCTTCCTTGAATTTGTAAATGAATTCTTATCTTAAGCTTTCTCATTTTTCAGGCAAGAAAGAGCTTCCCGATTCAAAAGAGATTGTGGAAAAATTTCTTCTAAGAAGAAAGTTCATTCCTGATCCCCAGGGCACAAATATGATGTTTGCATTCTTTGCCCAGCACTTCACCCATCAATTTTTCAAGACAGATCATAAGCGAGGGCCAGCTTTCACCAAAGGACTGGGCCATGGGGTAAGACAGAGTTAAACTGAAATTATAGCAAAAATTATAACTGAGTGCTCTGTGTGTGTGTGTGTGTGTGTGTGTGTATTTGCTATACCAGATTCACCCTCTTTTTAAAAAATGCTCTGTCTCTATAAAAACCTTAATGGAATTTCCATTTTTGATTCATTGGTTTAGTAAAAATACACATGCGTATACATATAGACATAATATTTGTAATTTGGCTCTTACATTTTAGTTTAAAATACTAGCACTGCAAAAAGTGGTGTCTTCAAAAACATTTGTACCCTGATTATACTACTTGAAATATTATGAGATTTTTGCAGCATTATTATCCCTTGGAGTTCAATGACAGTTTCAGTTTGCCAGTAAGAATTTTATATTAATAATATATTTTCTGATGCTTGTTAAAAGAAATACAGTTATAGTGAAGCATATTAGATACTTACAACTCCATATGAGATACTAAATACCTTTTCATTAAATATATACTATACTTCACTATGAGATACTAAATACACAAGAGACATAGGTTTGTAGTGTCAGTGGATAATAAATTTAGTATTTTGTGGCTGTGAGAAACATGTTTATTTAATGATAAATTATAGACACTTCAACAGCAACAAATTAAAATTTTCCCATAATATTCTAGGTGGACTTAAGCCATATTTATGGGGAAACTTTGGATAGACAACATAAACTGCGCCTTTTCAAGGATGGAAAAATGAAATATCAGGTTTGTTCTATTTGAATATTAAGAATTAGTTATGACTCACGACTTACCCATTTTAAAAACTTATACTGATTAAAATTTAACGTTTTTATTACTGTTGTTTTTCAGGTAATTGATGGAGAGGTGTATCCTCCCACAGTCAAAGATACTCAGGTGGAGATGATCTACCCACCCCATATTCCTGAACACCTACGGTTTGCTGTGGGCCAGGAAGTCTTCGGGCTGGTGCCTGGTCTGATGATGTATGCCACAATTTGGCTACGGGAACACAACAGAGTCTGTGATGTGCTTAAACAGGAGCATCCAGAGTGGGATGATGAGCGGTTGTTCCAGACGAGCAGGCTCATACTGATAGGTAAGCAAGAAGAGAAGATAATTTAAATAAAACCCTCTTCTGCTGCAGAGAAAACTAACTTGATATCTTTGATATGTTTTAAGTAATTCTGGGAGAACGTGGTGAATGTAAAATCACATGCTCCATATTAATTCAGTTCAATCCTTCAGCATGATTGGAAATACAAATACCTTCTGTTTTGATGGTACAAAGGACAAAAATAGAAGTGAAGGAAGAGCGGATTCACAGCATCTCAGTTGCGTGAAAGTTGGTAATCAGAGAATTAATGCTCTAAATTTCTTTTTATTTTGTGTAAATAGGAGAAACCATTAAGATTGTGATTGAAGACTACGTACAGCACTTGAGCGGCTATTACTTCAAGCTGAAATTTGATCCAGAGCTGCTTTTCAACCAACAGTTCCAGTACCAAAACCGTATTGCTGCTGAGTTTAACACACTCTACCACTGGCATCCCCTTCTGCCGGACACCTTGCAAATAGATGACCAGGAGTACAATTTCCAGCAGTTTATCTACAACAACTCTATATTGCTGGAACATGGGCTTACCCAGTTTGTGGAATCATTCAGCAGGCAGATTGCCGGCAGGGTAAGCCTTGTTACTGGAAAACAAAACAAAGGACTACTCAGTCACTAGAATTTCCGCCATTGAAATGATTGTTCTCAGACTTACCGATACGGAGTAATATTTCTAACTTGGATAGTTTAGGTCTCAGCTGGGAACATCAGTCTTCACTACTCTGTACCCAGGGAGTGAGTGCTTTCTTTTAAAATAGAAATCATCATTAAGATGCCTAAAAATCTTGTTCTACCGTTTATTTGCCGCAGGTTGCTGGTGGTAGGAATGTTCCAGCTGCAGTACAACAAGTAGCAAAGGCCTCAATCGACCAGAGCAGACAGATGAAATACCAGTCTCTTAATGAGTATCGCAAACGCTTTCGGCTGAAGCCCTATGCCTCATTTGAAGAACTTACAGGTGAGAGAAACTTCTTTGAAGCATCAGGGGTCAGATGGAAACAACAAAGAAGTTGAAAGGGAACTGAGCAAAGGGTTAAAACTTTTTTTTTTTCCTGTAAAGTTTTTTACATTGGTTGTATGTCTTTGTCGCGTTCACAGGAGAGAAGGAAATGGCTGCGGGGTTAGAGGCCCTTTATGGTGATATTGATGCCATGGAACTGTATCCCGCCCTCCTGCTAGAAAAGCCTCGTCCAGATGCCATCTTTGGTGAGACCATGGTAGAAATGGGAGCGCCATTCTCCTTGAAAGGACTTATGGGTAATCCCATCTGTTCACCTGACTACTGGAAGCCTAGCACTTTTGGTGGAGAAGTAGGCTTTGAAATCATCAACACTGCCTCAATTCAGTCTCTCATCTGCAATAACGTGAAGGGCTGTCCTTTTACTGCGTTCAGTGTTCAAGACCCACAGCTCACCAAAACAGTCACCATTAATGCAAGCTCTTCACACTCCGGACTAGATGATATCAATCCCACAGTCCTACTAAAAGAACGGTCCACTGAACTGTAGAAGCCTGTTAATCATATTTATTTATATGGACGATTTCTTTTAACTTAATTATTTAATATTTATGTTAAACTCCTTATGTTACTTAACATCTTCTGTTAAGAAGAGAGGGGTCATACTTGGTGAAGATTTTCATGTCACTACTTTAAAGATGTCTTCAGGCTAAAGGGGAAAACAGTTTTCATTCTGTTTTGTAAATGAGTTCGACATCCTTTTACTTGAATTATATTATTTATATATAATAAGAAAAAAGCGATGATGTTTGGACATTTAAATGTTGTTCCAAGATGGCAAAATGCTGCAAGTTTTTTTCCCACACTATCGGGATTTTCTAGTGTATCTTCCATGATACGTTAGAAGCAACTACCTGCACACTGTTCCTTTCCTTCCGTTAGCCACTGCGCTGGGAGAAACTCTCTTCTGATTAGTTTACTTCTTTGTTTTCTTGGTTTTTAAGATCTGAGTTCATCTTTCTTTGGACTCTCTGTACTTATCTGAACTTTTGCAAGTTTTCAGGAAAACCTCAACTCAGGACTACTAGTAATTTAGCTCCTCTTAAGAGGAATGAAAGGAAAAAAAAAAGAAAACAGCCCTTAAAGGCCTCTACACAAAGGCATTTTACGTGAAAGGCAGAGAATTTATCATTTTAAACTGTGTGTAACAGAAGAAGCCTGCAATAAGACTAATGCCTTACAAAGAACTGTAGGGGGTTGTTGTAGAAGAAAGCTGTATTTCTATTCTAATGAATGTTCTTTCCCATTTAAAAGCAAAACCAAACAAATCCTGAATAGTTCCCGGGAAGATAATGTTTCTTTTCCACATCTCATTGTCAGCTGACATTTGCTGGTACTGTATACTACTTAATTTATTGAGGATTATTATTTATGTTTTGTTAGGACATTATTATAAATTAGGTTTAAGCTGCAATGATTTTTTTTTTTTGCATTATGTGAGAATCAGTATATCTTCTTTGAGATAACTGAATTAATATGTAAACTATAAGAAATTATTAGATTAAGATTCATGAATAAATTTTCAGGAACCCAACTCTGGTATATTGAAATATGGAAAGTTGGAATTGAAATACAGAAGATTTACCTATATACCAGCTCACAGAGAAACATTGTGTCTCATTAGCCTAGATGTACCATAAGACTGACCTTTTATACATTTTTGAAGGACCTATGGATCCTTCATTAATTCATTCAGCCTGAGAGACAAGTGCAGAGCACTGTAGGTTTTAATATTTTTTGGGTTTTAATATTTTTTAAATCAAGCACTGATTACAGATAACATCAGTATTTGTAAGTAATTGAAAAAGCAGTGTCTTAGGTAGAGAAAGAATGAAATTTCATTAAAGGAAATAACTCAGGGGAATTTTTAAGATTTTATGCTTCTAAAAACTTTATAGTTAAGAAAGAAATAGTCAATATTAGAAGGGCTTATATAAAAAACTTTAACTTCACTGATTAAAAAACTTGTATTAACATAACCTGCTGACTGAACCTGGGAATTCGGAATATAATATGAATGTTTTGGTGCCTCAGACAAATGTGTATTTAAATTAACTTATGTAAAATGTAAGTGTTGAAACAAATGCCTGTTTATTTTTATACTATTTAAGAATGGAATAATCTCTTCTAAAATAAATTTTGGCTGTTTCCAGATATCTTGTCATATGACTTATGATTTCTCTAAAACACTGTATATGTACCATTGTCTTTATTCTATCTATTCTGGACTAGACTAGCTATTAAATGGTTCTTCCCTCAGTCATAGAGAGGCTTACTAGAGGAAGAGGTAGAGGAGATAGCAACAAACTTGTTTTCATTGCCTAATCTGGAAGAAGGAAAAAACCAAGCACACAGAAGGCAAAGAATAAGATAAAATGGCTAAGGCGGTACAAAATTGTAAGTTCAAAAGAGTTGGGCAAACCATCGATACCTGGCTCATGGGCTTCCATTGTACTCCTAATCTTGATATTTCAGTAATAGCACTATCCACACGGACCACCTATTTAACATCCTGCCTGGCTTTTCTCTTCCTTGGCCTTCATTCCTGTGATGGCTTCTTCCATATTCCTAAGACTATACATACCTTGATCTTATCATCAATTGCTATACCATTACCAAAATCTTGATTTCAAGCATCTTCTTGACTCACCTAACTCACCTCTCTTAGTACTCATACTTTAACATGTAAACTCTAGTTTTACTGAGCCTACTGATCCATTGACCTCTTTACTATTCATTATCCCATTTATCTCATTTCCTTACAATCACACCTTCATTCCCTGTCTACTCTCCCTCCATCACACAACTTCCTTTCAGCCATCCTCCTAATTTGACTTCTTAGTAGCATTCAGCACAAATGTCAATAGTTCCTTTACTGAAAGGTTGTATTTTGTTCTTGGTTTCTTGGTTTGATACTCTCCTCATCTTTCTCTGCCTTCATGTAGTGCTGTTTCTCAGATTTTTAAAAAAATCTCTTCATCCTCCATTGTATCTATAAATTGAAGTGTCTTCATTCCCCTCTTTATCTGCCCTCCCTTCCAGGTTAATCCAAGCTCATAAATTGAAACATTATCACTCCCAAACTTATTTCTCCAGAACAATCTCAATTGACAACTTACCCACTCAAATACATAAATTTAATGGCTTATTTTACAATCTTTGCCCACTTTGCACCTTAAACCCAAAATAATAATCATCCAAAGTTAAGGACGCCACCATCTCCTTGTTCTCAAGCAGAATCCCCTGTTTTCTTCACGCCCATAGCCAATCACGCAGCAATCTTGTTGACTATAACCTGCAAACAAATTCTGCACCTGTCACCTTTTCTCTAACTCCAATACTACCAACCTAGTTGATGTAATTATCTCTCAATTGGCTTTCCTTCTTGCCTCATTCCAAACCATTCTCCTTATGATGAGAGGGGTCATTTTCAACCATACATCAGATAATGTTCCTCTCCTGTTTGAATGGCTTCCTATTGGCTTCCTATTGCACAATGGACAAACCTAAACTCCTTATCCTGTCCCAGAGTGTCTCAGTGATCAGTCCTCTGCCTAACTATCTAATCTCATTTACCATAACTTCCTACCCTTGTTCACTGTGCTCCAGCCACATCTGCTTTCTTCTGATTTGCTTACCAGCAGGGGTTCTCAAGCTGTTGCCCCTGTTTCGAATGTTCCTTCTTTGTATTTCCACAAGGCTAGATCCTTCTCAACATCCAAATCTTCGCTCAAATTTCTCCTTTCAGAAAGGCCTTCTCCAGCCACCTAAAAGCCAACTACTAAAGCTCTTTCATCTTCTTTATGGCATTTATTTCTGTTATTATCTTGATTTGTATGTTTATTTATTATCTGTGTCCTCTCAGAATTTCATGTATATGAAAGCAAGGACCTTGTTTGCATTATTCACTGGTCTCAGAACAATGTCTGGTACTTAAAAGGCAAAGTAGTTTGTATTACAAAATACTCAATAAGTGAATAAGAATAAGCTTCATGAAAGAAGTAGAATATGTGGCGATACTTGAAGAAAGAGTAAGATCTTAGAAGACAGAGATATCCACTCCAGAAAAATAGTTCGCAGTTTCTTTTAAACTAAAAATTCCCTTACCATGTATATTAGTTTTCTATTGATGTTATGACAAATTACCACAAACTCACTGGCTTCAAACAACACAAGTTTATTATTTACAGTCCTGGAAGTTCAGAAGTAAGATATAGATCTTATGAGTTAAAATCAAGGTGTCAGCAGGGCTGTGTTTCTTCTGGAAGCTCTAGGGGAGAATCTGTCTCTTGCCTTTTCTAGCTCCTAGAGGCTACCTGCATTACTTGGCTCATGGTCCCTTTCTCTACCTTCAAAGCCAGCAGGGTAGCATTTTCTAATATCTCTGACTCTGATCCTCTTGCCTCCCTCCCATAAGGACCCTTTTTTATTACTTTGGGTCCATGAAGATAATCCAGGAATATCTCCTTTCCTCAAGATCCATAATTTTTTTTCACATATACAAAGTCCCTTGTGCCACGTAAGGCAACACACTCATAGGTTTTGGAGCTTAGGGCATGGAAATCTTTGGAGGACCATTATTTTACCTACCACATGATACAATCTACAATTGTACTCTTGGGCATTTATCCCAGAAAAATAATCTATATTCATGTAAAAATCTGTATATGAAGCTTCATAGCAACTTTATTCATAATAGCACAAAACTGGAAATAACTCAAATATCCTTCAAAAGGTTAATGGTTAAACAAACTGTGGTATATCCATACCGTGGAGTACTATGCAGCAAAACAAACACAACTAATCACTAATCATACATGCAACAACTTGGATGGAACTCAAGGGAGTTATGCCGAGTGAAAAAAAAAAGCCAGTCTCTTAAAGTTACCTATTCTATGATTATATATATATATATATATATAACTCATTCTTTATTTTTTTAAGATTTTTATTTATTTATTTATTTGACAGAGAGATAGAGAGCACAAGTAGGCAGAGTGGCAGGCAGAGGGAGAGGGATAAGCAGGCTCTCAGCTGAGCAGGGAGCTGGACACGGGGCTCGATCCCAGGACCCTGGGATCATGACCTGAGCCGAAGGCAGCTGCTTAACTGCTTAACCAACTGAGCCACCCAGGTGCCCCATATATAAAGCATTCTTGAAATAATAACAAAACTATAAGGTTGGAGAACAGATCTGTGGTTACCAGATTAGAAATTGTGGGATAGCTATCTATAGCTATAAAGGAGTAGCATGAGGGAGCCTTGTGCTGATTGAATATTTTTATAACTTGGCTGAGGTGGTAGTTACACAAAGCTACAGATGTGACATAATTGCATAGAACTGTGCACACACACTCACACAAATGCATGTATAAATGGTGAAATCTGAATAAGCTCTATGGATTGTACTAAGGTAAATTTCCTGATTTTGACATTGGACTATAATGTAAGATGTCAACATCAGAGGAGGTGGTCTGGAGGTTGTATGGTACCTCCCTCTACATTTCTTTGCAACTTCCTGTGAATTTATAGTTATTTCAAAATAAAAAGTTTTGTTTTGTTTTTAAAAGGAAGAGATGCTATTCTTGGTGGCAAGAATAGGTTTATAGGCCACTTTTGTATCATTTGATTTCCCTGACCCTTATCCAAACTGCCACAATAGACTGTCCTAGAACGGACACCCAACCAAGCAGGGAAAAGAAAATTCTCTTTCCAAAAAATTTAGAATTAGGATGGAGATTCTAGATCAGTCTGACAATTGTATAGTTGACAATGGTGGCAATGCAATCTAATGAATAAACAAAAAAAAAAGTCTTTTCAATAAGTGGTCTGAGAACAATTGAATGTCCACATAAAAAGAAGGAAACTCAATTGTACCTCACAACACACACAAATTAATTCAAGATGGTTCATAGATCTATAGGTAAAAACAAAAACTATAAAGCTTCTAGAAAAAAATATAGAATAATATCTTCATGAACTGGGGTAGGCAACAAATTTAAGATCCATCAAGTACTAACCCTAAAAGATAAAAAGATTAATGAAGTTTACTTCATAAAATTAGAAAAGTTGCTCATCAAAAGATGATCCTAGGAAAATGAATAGACACGCCACAGACTCAGAAAATAGTCATAACACACGTCTAACAAGGACTGGAATATAGAACATATAAATAACTCTAAATAGTAAAAATAATAACTTAGGAAGAATAAGCAAAAGACATAAGCAGAAACTTACTGAGGAAGATATATGAATATCCAATAAGTACATGAAAATATGTTCAACATCATTAGTCATCAGAAACATGAAAATTAAAACCACAGTAAGATACTACTAGACAACTATTAGGTTCACTAAAATTTAAAAGATTAACTGTAATGGTTAATTTTATATGTCAACTTGGCTAAGATATGGCACCCATTTGGTCAAACACCAGTCTAGATGTTGCTGTGGAAGAATATTTAGATGTCATTAACATTGAAATCAGCAGACTTTGAGTAAAGCATATCATTCTCTATACTATGGTGAACCTCATGCAATCAGTTGAAAGCCTTAAGAAGCAAAGACTGACATTCCCCGAAAGAGAATTCTCCTTAAGACTGCAGTATAGGAGCTCTACTTGAGTTTCCAGCCTGTTGTCCTGAAGAATTTAGACTTGACATCAACTTCTATCTGAATCTCCAGCCTGCTGGCCTGCCCTGCAGACTTCAGATAACCTAGCCTCCACAATCCCTTAAAATCTCTGTCTCTGTCTCTTATTTGTAAAACTGAACTCCTGAGGTTCCCTCACTTTCCTTCTCAATTTTGCAAATAAGCGAGAGATTGAGAAAGAGAGAAAGAAAGAGAGAGAAATAGAACCAATATGTATTATTGATTCTGGAGAACTGCAACTAATACATCGACAGTACCGCGTGTTTGCAAAGACTGGAATAAGTGAAACATTCTCATAATTGCTGATGGTAGTATAAAACATTATAGTCACTTTGGAAACCATTCTGGCAGTTTTACATAAACACAACTGGACCCTATGATCTAACAATTCCACTTCTAGTTATTTATCCAAGAGAAATGAACAGAAGTATACACAAAAGACTTGCACAGGAATGTCCATAGCCACTTTCTTCATAATACCAAAAAACTGAAAACAAGGCAAAATTTCCATCAACAAGAGAAGGGATAAATAAGTGGTGGTATCTCCACACAATGGAATGCTATTCATCAGTAAAAAGTAATGAACTACTGATACATTCAATAACACGGATGAATCTCAAAAACATGTAGAGGGGAAAAAAAAGGCACAAAAGAATACATACTGTGTGACTCCAGTTATATAAAGTTCTATAAGGAGCTATCTAGAAGGAAAGTAATCAAGAATCATGGTTGAGGGAAGAGGGAGTAGCAAGGATTACTTGGGAAGGTGAATAAATAACAAAGCTTTCTGCAGTATATATGGGTATATCTGTCTTAAAAACTCATTGAACTGTCCACATAACCATGTGCATTTTGATGAATGTAAATTATATCCCAATAAAAAATGAAAATATGCTGGGACTGAATGGATAATTCCCAACAATACTTTTTTGGTCTACATTTATTTCCTACTATCTATTATACTCATCACATTATTGTAAATGCTATTTTTATTTTGCATGACAGTCCCATGGAGAAAATATTGTTACTATCATTTTACTAAGGTGGAAACAGGCTTAGACCCATTCTGTAACTTACCCAAGTACCCACAGAGCTCAAATCTGTTTAATTTCAAAGCTCTTTCAACTACAAGGCACAGCGTGGACAAAATTGATCCTTTATTAATATTTAGATAGTTACATAAATATTTCCCTGCCTGAAAAAAAAGATCATGTTTTCACCTTGCATCCTTCTTTTCTTGAGAAATATTACAATTATGTAACTGTATGACTGTATTAAAGATAATTGAATAAAGAGATGACATGACTTCCTTCAGTCACTGGAAACATCGGTTTTTAAAACTTTGTCTCACAAGAGACTTATCAACCCTCAAACCACTTCCTTTTATTCTGCCTTTAGAGATATGAAAAAATAGCTAACAAGGGAAATCAATGAAATGCAAATCTCATATATTTGAATGCAGCTATTATCATATCTTTCTGTTTTCTTCTTATCAGGAGAAATAATGATTTTCCTTTTCTATCTTTTTTTTTTTAGGTTCCATTATTTAAATGTGACTGCTTTATATCCACTTACCTTCCCTAACACAGCTTAACAAACGAGTTAAAACACATAGGCACACACACAGAATTATGTCCTCAGTATCGGCCTTCTTCCAAAAAGCTTAGCTCCATAACTTAAAGTGGGGTCGTACCTTATTTCTCTATCCCTCCTCCTAAAAACATGTGGATTAATATCTGTACTTTATGTGTCCTGGATGTCCTATACACTAAATATCAATTTGGGATTGGATTTGATGATTTCCAGTTTACGCAGACATTTTTTCTTAATGTGAAATATTAGAACTGTAGTATGTTAGACCTATAGCTAAGATTAGGTGGCATGTACATGGGCCACCTTATTCTTTATAAATGGAAATGTTCCTGGCATATTGTAACCAATTCCTGTATATAGATTTAAGTATGCACATCACTTATATGAAAACAACTTATTTAATAATCACAACAATTAAGTGAGTGAATAAGGAAAATTCAAAGCAAACTGTTACAAAGTTAAAATAATTGCTATAAATTTCATGTGCTACAGTTCATGAACTTTGTTCACAAGAAGGCACATCAAGACCCCAATGAAAGGCAATTTCTGTTTGGTTGTGGCACTTGCTGGTAGCCTGGTAGTTAGGAAGACTAAAAAAAAGAAAAGTAAATACACCCTTCAAAATTAAAATCTAGAGTTATATGTGGCTGTTCCATATTTCACACTATCTGCATGATCACTTTAGTAATCAAGAAACTGTTACCTATCACTTTCAAAATTGACCTTCTGATGTTCCCTCACTTTCCTTCATTCATAGATATGGATAGGTATCTTTGACATGTGTTAGAATTTATTTAATAATTATATTTTAAGAACTTAATATCACATACTTAGGGAACTCAGAGCTGTTTTATTTCCTATATACCTGAGGTTAAAAAAAAAAAAAAGTTTTGAAATCACAATTGTCCCCCAACTCATCTCTAATTCCAATGTACTATTAAGGACTCAAACTTTTGTGGAGTTTAGCCACAGTCTGGCTCTGAAGGAGAGGGGAGTCGTTTAAGATAAACAGTAAATGGTTTGGTAAATCATTCTGCTTTTTAAGCCAGACATAAATCACTACTTTCAAGAACCCCCAAGAAACACAATTGGCATTCAAAAGTGATCAGATTGCTTTCACTATAATAATTAAATGCCTAAATTAAGTAAAATTTATTTCAGCATTCTATGTAATTCACTCAGAAAAAGAAATGGTCACACTACCTATGAGCTGAAGCCATGGAAAAAACTTCAGAGAAAAGATCGTTATTTGATAAAATAAAGATCACAGGAAGAGTTATCTTCAGTTTACGTCCCCATTTCTTTCGTAGATATCTCATCACTGAAACCAAACAGAAGATGTTTAAGATTTGAGTTGGTCTTGTGCCTGGGCCTCTAATGCTTTGGCTCCCCCTGCCTCCGTGTCTTTGTGTGAGTGAAATCTGTCCAGAGAGCACTCACTTGCTCTTTCATGTTCCTGATTGTTCCTAATAGGTGAAATAGAAGCATCATTGCGTGACTTTCCCTGGCTATTACTCAATACCTGTGCACAATGACAACATTCACAAAACCCAGGGTGGGATATGTTTTACATTCCCTTGAAGGAGTGTTTTCCACTCACACAGTACTCCGAAAGAAGCAAGGAAGCAAGTCCAAGCGGTAAACAATCTTTCTCTGTAAGCAAAACACAGTTGGAGGTGATGCAAAGGACAAGAATGTTTCTTTCACCCACACCCTGAAACCTACCATTAAAATGTAAATTTTCTGTAACATTATCATGGTATATTTTACTTAGACTTGACTTAACACTATTGAGTAATGTTCTAAACATTGGGTTACCTGAAATGCTGCTTAAGTTGGAAGAAGTCTGCTTCAAAGAGAGAGAAAGAATGAGAGGCTTTGAATGTTAGAAACAGTATAATTGTATTAAAACTCCAACTTTGGGGAATTTAACACCAAGTAGATTGATGCAGCAGCTCTCCCTTTTCTCATGTTAATTCTCTTTATTATTTAAAATGTGATATATATAATAAATATTCTTAATAAAGTGAATTTGCATAAATAGGTTAATTTAGAACATGATTTCTATTTTATGTTTAGAAATTTACAGCATCAGTTGAAATACCTAGAGATATGCATGGGAATTATAAAACAATTGTGAATTTCTTGACTAAATTTACTTAACTCAGATCTTACAAGCCAAGAACATGACTTTTCACATTCCTGATGATAATGACATGGTGGTGGACTGGCTAGATGCTTGCATCCAGAGCGTGGGCTTTGGAATTGGGCACATCTGGGCTCGGCCACTTTCTGGGCAGTGTGGTTAATAAAAGCTCCAAGTTCCTCACCTTTAAAAGGTGAAATGGAGACAGTAATGCCTACGGTAACTCACTGCAAATGACTGTTCTTTTTTTTTTCATTTCTCCAGTCATATAATAAATAGTGTTAATGATAATATTGTACTGAGAAAATAAATCAGAGAAAGTGGAAGTAATTTGAGGCTCTAACATTGACTATCTGTGACATGAAGAACTAGAAATCCCTCTGGGTTTCATTTTCTTCAATTACACTGAGAAGTTTTAGAGAAGGCTACATAACTCATCTCACATCTGACTCCTAAATTAACTTAATATCTACGTGTCCTACGGTAACAATATAGTTCTTTGTTTTTCAGTCAGTTTAATGGGTATAAGAGACTGGGGATAAGAAGCTTTACAGCTCAGAAAGGTTTACCCTGTCATATTATTATAGGAAACATTACTTAGAAGGTTTTTTTTTACCTTGGTAGTTGTGGTAGACAGAATCATGCGCCCCACCTCGGCAAAGTTGTCCAAGTCCTAATTACTGGAATCTGTCCTATATTACATAACAAAGGCTGCAGAGGAACGAAGGTTGCTAATCATCTGACCTTAAAATAAAGATCATCCTGGATTATCCAATGTAATCCCAAGAGTCCTTGTATGTGAAAGAGGGAGGCTGGAGAGTCAGTGCCAAAGTGACAAATATCATGATTTCACTTATATATGGAATCTAAAAACCAAAACAAATGAATAAACAAACCAACAAAAAGCAAAAACAGACCCATAAATACAGAGAACAAACTGATGGTTGCCAGAGAAGAGGATGGGCAAAATGGGTAAAGGGCAGTGAGAGATATAGCCTTCCCGTTATGGGATGAATAAGTCGTGGGATAAAGGGTACAACATAGTGAATGTAATCGATGGCATTGCATGGTGGCAGATGGTAGCTACACTTGTGGGAGCATGGCATAAGGTATGGAGTTGTTGAATCACTATGCTATGTGTCTGAAACTCATGTAACATTATGTGTTCAACTATACTTCAATTTAAAAAAAGATTGAAAATGAAAGCCACCAATTGTCCACTTGCAAAATAAGTGCAACACCACTAAATTTCATCCTTTTCCCAACATAATGTCAGCTCAGAATGAGAAAAAAACTGGTTAGATACTTCATGCCCAATAGCCTGCAGCTTTAATAAGATTCAGAAGGAGGAGGCAAGTCAAATTGGGGATTATCATAACATGGTGAAATTAAAAAAAAAACACACACCAGTTTTTAGAGCCAGAAAAACTTGTGTGTTCAATAAATTTACTTCTCTTCAACTCTTCCTTATTCTCTTTCACTAAGCCTTTATTACAGAATTGTAGTATTCATTTTTCTATTCTTAGCATGAAGCTCAGTACTTTGAACATCCCAAATACTTCTTACTACTTTGCTTTTGTTGTTTTTTGTTTTGTTTTGTTTTGTTTTGTTTTGGAGTTGATACGCCATATCTAGCATCAAAAGAGACTTGTAAATTGGAAGACAAAGTCACTCAGGTAAGAAAGTTAAAGAGAAAGTTACTGCTTAGTGGACGGACTCTTCTGTTATCATCGACTGTTTTTAAATCTGATAAAAGCTACATATCTAAAACAAAAAATAACAACAACACAAAAATTGTCATAAAACTTCAAATAGTTCTTTAAGCCCCTGAACATGATCCAAGTTAAGAACCTCAGAGCAGTGGATTCTCCCGCCATAAATGGGAATCTGCAACAACCTGGAAAAGACTTAAGAGACATGTCCAAGGAGAGAGGGTAGTAATATCACAGAAAAAGTTTTCAACTGAGAATCAAGTAACTAAGTAATCCAGTTTTGCCATGAATTTATTTAACAAGTTATTTAAAAGGTTTTGGTAGAAAACATCAGAGGAAAGGTGAATTTTCATAATCTTTAGGTCTCTTTTAATCTTGAGTTTCTATCATCCTCTTTGGATCTTTTTCTGCTTTATAAAATAAGAGTGTTGGCATTATGGACTGAATGTATTTCCCCAAAAATCCGTATGTTGAAGTTCTAATCCCCAACGTGGCTATATTTGGAGATGGTGTCTCTAAGGAAGTCATTAAAATTAAACAAGGCCAGGGCGCCTGGGTGGCTCAGATGGTTAAGCGTCTGCCTTCGGCTCAGGTCATGATCTCAGGGTCCTGGGATCGAGTCCCGCATCGGGCTCCCTGCTCCTTGGGAGCCTGCTTCTCCCTCTGCCTCTCTCTCTCTCTCTCTGTCTCTCATGAATAAATAAATAAAATCTTTAAAAAAAATAAAATAAAATAAAATTAAATTAAATTAAACAAGGTCATAAAGTTGGGGTCCTGATCTAATAGGATTATAGTTGGTACATCCAGACAACGGAATGTTATTCAGTGCTAAAAAGAGATGAACTATTGAGCCATGAAAAGACATGGAGAAAGCTTGAATGCATAATACTAAATGAGAAGGTGGCCTTCTATAAGCCAGGAAGAAAGCCTTCTGAAGAAACCAAATTTGCTGGCCTTGAACTTCTCAGCCTTCAGAATGTTGAGAAATAAATTTCTGTTGTTTAAAATAGTCTGTAGTGTTTTGTTATGGCAGCCCAAGCTGACTAATACAGTTGGATAAGCCCTAAGGTTTTAGTATCTTTCCTATTTCCATAATGTCACGAATCTCTAAACAGTCCAATTTAGGCCCATTGTAAGAAACAACTAGAGATGGGCATCCTTTGCCTCTTTTGCAGAATGATTCCTTGGGGTATCACGTATTAGGTTTCCTATATTTGGCAAACTTTCCTATCTCTGAGTGTACCTTTACCAATGAGAGAAAAAAAAATGTGTACTAGATTGACTAAAGATGATCATTTAAGGGAGAAGAAAGCATCATTTAAAATGCCTTTCAATGTATTGCTTTAAAACAGTGGTCTGAATAAAGCAATGTGAATCACTGTTCCTCGTTGGCATTTGTGATCAAAAAGTTGAAAAACAGTATTGTTCTTACATCCACAGTCAGGGCTAAGTTAGGACATCCCAATGCCTTAAATTAAGGAAAATATGATAGCCCGAAAAAAGAAAAAGATTATTGTTACAGAAAAGGCATCAATAAAATGAACAACATTTAATATTCTACCAAGTGCCTCCTCTTTTAGCTACTTTGACAGTATCTTAAAATTCTTTTTTTTTCTTTGCATTTTGAGAAAATAAATCTAAAACAAAAGATTTTTTAAATTGCTAAAACACATCCTTGAACTATGCCAACAACTTTTGTGTTGTAAAATGGCCTCAACAATTATATTTTCACCTCCCTAAATCTTTTCAAATTTTGGGTAAAAAAACTTTCACTACAAATTTCCAACCTGATTACAAAAATTGTCCAACTTCCTGAATAAAGCAGTAAGCCTACAGAATATCTTTATACCTTGGACATTCATTCACTCTATCACTCAAAATAAGACATTTGGTTGCCATTACCTTTATAAGACAAGATACTGATTAATTTATAATGTCTATTTATTTTCTCACATAAAATAAGTAAAAGAACATAATTTCACACAAAAATTATAAAACCACTAATTATAAAGACATCTTCATAAGAATAAATGTAAAAATTATGTTAAATGTTCCTGACTCAAGAGTTATAACTATGCACAAAAATAATAGAAGGAAAAGTAAAAAAGGACATACAGCTCTGTTCAAATGGCAGAAAGCACCTCTTAAGTTTGTTGGAAAAATTAACAAGATGCTGTGTCCACATGTGCAATTTTATTCAATATTTATACAATTCAATTTGTTAGAAAAATAATTTGACTTTGTTTTGTCCTATTATAAAAGTTTCATTATACATTGGGTGATATATAGATTTACACATGCTTTGTGTGAATTTTTTTTTTTTAAGATTTTATTTATTTATTAGACAGAAAGAGAGGGCACAAGCAGGGAGAGCAGCCGGCAGAGGGAGAGGGAGAAGCAGACCCCCGCTGAGCAGGGAGCCTGATGCGGGGCTCCACCCCAGGACCCTGGGATCATGACCTGAGCCAAAGACAGACGCTTAACCGACCGAGAAACCCAGGCATCCCTGTGTGAAATTTTTTATAGTCTATATTAATTGATTTAAACTCAACATGTTCCGGGGCACTTGGGTGGTGTAGCTGGTTAAGCGTCTGCCTCTTGGTTTTGGCTTAGGTCCTGATCTCAGGGTCATGAGATTGATTCCCATGTCGGGCTCTGTGATCAGCATGGTGTCTGCTTGAGCTTCTCTTTCCTTCTTCCTCTACCCCTCCAGCTTGTGCTCTCGTTCTCGCTCTCTTAAATAAATAAATAAATAACCTCAACATGTTCCCAAAGATAATTTGATGCCGCTTACAACAATTAGGAATGATGAAAAAAAGTTTAATAATAAGCAAATGAAACTAGTAATACAAGACTAAAGTAAAAAACAGAAAAAGAAAAAGGAAAAAAAACAAAATTAAGCTAACTCTACTCTTCGACAGGATTTTTTCAGTATGTTTTCCATTAAGTGTTTTTTTTTTTTAAGATTTTTATTTATTTATTTGTCAGGGAGAGAGAGAACAAGCAGAGGGAATGGCAGGCAGAGGGAGAAGCATGCTCCCCACTGAGCAAGGAGCCCGATGTGGGACTCAATCCCAGGACCCTGGGATCATGACCTGAGCTGAAGGCAGATGCTTAACCAATTGAGCCACCCAGACATCACCATTAAGTGGTTTTGAACAACCTAATTTGTGATGGCCTGGGGAAGAGTTTCACCAAAGACAGAGATTGTCCAAAGATAGTTGTTGCTTAGAAAACTTCAGAGCAAAAATTATCTGTATAATATTAAAATTTATTTCTGTTAAAGTAATTCTATCCAGAGCTAGAGTTGTATGGTCCAGGTACATAGATCTCCAAGAATAAACATTTCTAAATTAGGAACAGGTTGATGCCCTATTTCTCAATTATATGAGAAAGGAGTCAAACTAGAAAAGAATTCTGCATTGCTGTAATGAGATGTGGAGCTTCTGTAACATATAAATCTTTATGAAGTATATATGCCTATGATGCTTGGCAAGAAATATCAATGGCTTTACTCTTGCAAAGCAGCAAGTATATAACAATAATAAAGTATCCGAGGTCTTGTGAATCAAATTTGTATCCTCTCTGTTTTAGTCAGGGTTTGCCAGAGACACAGACCAATAGGAAATTATATTTATATTATTCCTGGAGACCCAGGAAAGCCCGTGATGTAATTCAGTCTGATTCCAAAGGCCTGAGGACCGGGGAAGCTGAAGGTGTAAATTCCAGTCTTAGGCCTGGAGAAGATGAGACGAGATTTCTCAATTTAAGCAGGCAGGCAAGAAACATAAAGGGGCAAATACCTCCTTCCCCAGCTTTTTGTTCTATTTAGGCCTTCAACAGATTGGATGATTCCACTCATATGAGGGAGGGCAATCGAAGGAGTACACCAATTCAAATACTAATCTCATCTGGAAACATCCTCATAGACCAGAAATAATGTTTAATCTGGCATTCTGAGGCCAGTCAAGTTGACATATAAAGTTACCTATCACACTCTGTAACACCCTAAAATTTTGAAGAACCAAAGGTACTGAAGAGAGATCCAAGTACTGGTAATAAAGACCACCTTCTAATACCTGCCATGTTTCATAGAACCTAAGATGCTATGGAATCAAAGATGCACCATTATTTTCTGTATAACCAAGAAAATGAAAACAATGCCAGTCAACCATAAAATAAATACTAGTTTCTGGTATGTAAAATGCAAACCTAAAATGTGCATCTAAGAATCTATGAAATACTGCTATGAAATTCATACTTACTGTTTGAAAATTGCTATCTGCACAAATCACTGCAGAAACAAGAAAGCAAGGGCATAGAAATCTCATAAAATATGAAGAAATGGGACAGAAACCTGTGGCCTAATTGATGCTTCTAAAGTACTGAAGAGGCTCTATCAACCAAAGGGATGTGCTCTGTTTATAGTTCAGAAAGAGGTGACCTGACAAGCAAAAACGTGTCTGCAGCATTACTGACACAGTTTTAAGGTAAAACAGAACTCTGACCCACTGGGAAGTTCCCAGAATGCCATATTAATATAATTCCCCTGAATCTGTGCTTCTATTAAGAAACTCAAACTCACATTTTATCAAGGACAAAAATATAGTTGTAATATTGAGGGGATATTGGCAGACTATTAATTTTCTAACTTGCAGAAGCTAAAAATTGCTTTTTGAAAAAGTGTGTACATAAGGGCACCAGGGTGGCTCAGTCAGTTAAGCATCCCACTCTTGATTTCAGTTCAGGTCATGATCTCTGTGTTTCAGGATTTCTTTTCCTTTGTTGCCTGTGGTTCTTCGTCAGCTGCTTGGAAGAATGAAGAAGTGGACCAGATGAAGAGTGGTGGACAGCAAAGCAAAGTTTATTGAGTGACAGTACAAAGCTCCCTAAGAGGGAGGGGACCGGAGAGGGCTGCCGTTAACACTTCTAAATCTAGGGGTTTTTATGAGAATGTTGGGGTGGGGATTGTCTTAATCTGATTAACCCTCCCTGCACCTGTCACCCAATCAGGTTTTTGTTTTTGTCCACATGCTCATCTACCTATCAGGTAGTTATTTACATGGGAAAGAGTGGAGGGCTCCTTCCAGGGTGGTATAGAATAACAGGATGGGGTCTTTTTCCTTTTAAGGGTAGTTTCCTCTTAGGCCGGGGGTGGGGGGTGGGGGGAACCCTTGCCCTGCCCTGCCTTCCTTTCTTCTGACTCTCCTCTATTATCAGGGTTGTGGGATAGAGCCCCATGTTGGGCTCTGCACTCAGCATGGAGTCTACTTGTCCCTCTCCCCTTGCTCCTCCCTCTGCTCCTCCCCTTGCTCACATGCACGCTCTCTCTCTATCTCAAATTAAAAAAAAAGTATGTACATATGCATGTATGTGTGTGTGTGTGTATTACATATGAAAATCAGTCTGCATTTTCATGAATTTGGGGGACTTGAAGTCAGTGGAATTGAAAGAATTCCGGTAGCAAATGGTCTCCTCTGGATGTTTTCCTAACTTAAAGCAGGTAATTCAACCTATTTAAACCATACAGGTTCCTGGACCCCATTAGGCAGAATCCTAGTGCCTACAAAATACTGAGTGAATATTAAAGGACTATGGAATTAGAAGAAGAAATGAACTTCAGGACTGAAGGGAGGGGTATACTAGCAGGATCACTTTTACTGCATGTTATGAGAGGAAAAAAACAGTCCTAAACTCTGCACTAATTGTGGGCACTGATCACAAACATAGGACCACCCATGGAGAACGAGAATTTTCATTATAACTCCAGGGTTTCGTGTTTTTTTTGGAGGGGCTGCAGTGTGAACAATTTAGGTAAAGGGTGGGTGTGGAAATATTTATAAAGGAACATAAATAAAATGAGTTCTTAAGTAACTTCCTCTGAATGAATCTGCCTAATCTTGCCAATGTTTTCTTGGCTTCCAAGCAATCTTTATCAAACCAGAAGTGGGTCAGCCAGACCTGGGGCAGACAAGACAATCAGTTGGCATGTAAACAACTGAAAGACTTCTGTAAATCAGTAGGGGACTTATAAAATTTCTTAGACTTGAAAGGTTGCTCATCATATCTCAGAGCCTGTCCCCACCTTTTCATTTTCCTTTACCCTGAATTCATTGATGCAATTAGGTATGCACGCAAATTAAGCGTTTGAAATACTAAAGAGCAATTTAGTAAGAAAGTAGAGATTTGGGACGCCTGGGTGGCTCAGTCAGTTAAGTGGCTGCCTTCGGCTCAGGTCATGATTCCAGAGTCCTGGGATCGAGCCCCACATCGGGCCCCTTGCTCAGCGGGGAGCCTGCCTCTCCCTCTCCCTCTCCCTCTACCTGCTGCTCTCTCTCTCTGTCAAATAAATAAATAAATAAAATCTTAAAAAAAAAAAAAAGTAGAGATTTTCCTCTTTTTTTTTTTTAAAGGTTTTATTTATTTATTTGACATAGAGAGAGAGAGAGCATGAGTGGGGGAAAGGCAGAGAGAGAGGGAGAAGCAGACTCCCAACTGAGCAGGGAGCCTGATGTGGGGCTTGATTCCAGGACCCTGAAATCATGACCTGAGCTGAAGGCAGATGCTCAACCGACTGAGCCACTCAGGCACCCTGAAAGTAGAGATTTTCAACACTACATAAAATGTCTACCACATAGATGAAGCTAAACAGAGGAGAAATATAATAATAATGCTTTGTTAAAAATATGATTCTTCCTAGATTGATCCTAAGAGCTGCCACTTACAAACAGCTCATTTTAGTTACAGGTGAGTACAATGGGATATTTCATTGAATAAAGTAGCAAATCCTAGAGGTGTGGTCTACCAACTCTGTAGTCCACATTATCTTTGGACAATTCTTAATTAGACATGAAGTATTTTAATACATGGCTCAGGCTCTTGTACATCTGCCCCACCCACCCCCCTGCCAAAATTCTTGCCCACCTTTTAGAAGATTATAAGGACTGTACAGATAACCCATTCAATGGTCCATGGTTTTCAGTACTACTCCATTTCAGTCACCATCCCCCCCTTCCAAGGCAGCCATTATCATCATTTAGCTCTTACTAGAACACCAGATTTAAACCATGATCTTTCCACTGATTTCTGTACCACTTCTCTCCCACCTTAACTCATACCTCATTACATTCTTACCTCATGTAGGCCTCATCCCTTATATCTTGATTTTATTTTGGCCAATCTTCTTTTGAGTTTTTTTTTCCTCCCTGATCATACATTCTCATCACCCAGAGATAACTATTCCTAATATTTTGGTCTATAAGGACATTACAATAGTATCTTAACTTGAACAGAAATTTTATTTCTTTTTTATGAACTCGAAACCATGAATTCTTTATTGCTTATAATTTTAAATCTTGATGAAAACTACCTCAACTGTAGAGTCTACATCCTATCCCACTAATTGGGGTGAGATAGGATTTCACAAATAGGCCTTCAACGCATCAGGAATTCATTGAGAGAAAACTGTTTTGCAAGCTAATAGCTGAGAAGCAACTGAGAAGGAGGTGGCCTAGGGTAGGCAGATTAATAGGACATCAACTGGCTCACTCCCCCACCCTCTGCAGCCGTCCCTCCCTTAGCAAAACCTCTACCTTAATTAATATGCTCAGATGAGAAATTTTGACTTTCTTAAAACAAAAGATAATGCTATAGGATGAACCAATCATCAAATAAAAAAGACTTTGTAAAAACAAACCACATGGCCTACAGTAAAGAATTCAATATGTGTAGAAAGTTAAACTCAAGATAATCTAATCTGGAAAGTAGCATAAAAGATATGTGAGGGAAATGGGAAATAAAAGATGAAAGGATTAGAGAAATCCAGGAGATCCAATTTCTCATAAATAGGAGGTTTGCAAAGAGAAAGCAACAAAAATACAGGGAAATTTTACTTTATAAATTTTAAATTATAAATAAAATGTCCTATAGTGACAAGAGGTTAATGAGTGCCAGCCTAGAAATGAAAACAGACCCAAACCATAGTGTTATGAAATTCTGGAATTTCATAGTGATGAAGTGATGAAGAATGAAGTAATGAAGAAGAGAACCTAAAAATTTCCAGAGAAAAGGTGAAAAGTCAAGTTACAATTAAAAGAAAACAAAATCAGGGGCACCTGGGTGGTTCAGTTGGTTAAGCATCTGACTCTTGGTTTCAGCTCTGGTCGTGATCTCAGGGTGGTGAGATTGAGCCCCACGTTGGGCTCCAGCCAGGCTCTGAGCTCCAAGCTCCATGCTTAGCGCTGAGTCTGCTTGAGATTCTCTCTCTCCTCTCCCTCTGCCTCTCCCCCTGCTCATGCTCTCTAAATGAATAAATAATCTTTAAAAGAAAAAAAAATCAGATGGCATTGGACTTCTCAGAAACAGCATTAGACACGAGGAATCAGTGGAAACGTACTGTTAACTTCTGAGGGAAGGCTATTTCCAAGATGAAATTCTATAGCTAGCCAAATTCCAATCAAATGTGAGGCTAAATGAGGCTTTTTCAGACATGCAAGAACCAAAAAAAAAAAAAAAAAACCAAAGTGAAAAAAAAAATGGACCTGTTAAGTACTCCTTTATAAGAAGCTATTAGACAATTGCTACAGTAAAATAAGGGCATAAAACAAGAAAGAGGAATACAATGGGTCTTGTTAAACTAGATATCCAATATAGCAAAATGACAAAATTCAGTTCTACTCTGAAGATAAAGCTTAAAGGGCCAAGATGAGACACTCAGCAGGCCTAGAAGCAACTGCTTAAATTGGAACAAGATGACAAAGGGCTTAGGGGTTGTCTCCAGAAGAAACATGGAATTGAGAGATTATATGACATGTTGGAGATTTTGAAAAATAATATTAATAGCAGTTTATTTAGAAAGGACAGTGAAAATTCAATAAACATAATGGAATATTTACAAAAATGAAGAGTAGATATTTAAAAAAAAAAAGCCTAAAGCAAATGAAAAAGCTAAGTAAATTTGAAATAAAAGCTAAATTTGGACCAAACAAGGAGAGCTAATTACGCTGTATGTACACTGCTTGGTTCTGAAGTTTTTATATAGTCACAAAAATGTAAACATTCTGTTGATGTGACCACAAATTGTGATAAAGCTAGATTAGGATGATGGGACTGCATTACAGGAAATTAATAGAAAATGTGTAAAATGATAAACCAAGAAATAGTATAATATCTAGAAATTTAAAGATTAATCCTATAATTAAAAACCAAAAACTAAAAGAGGTTGTTTCAGGGGAGTAATAATGGTTCAGATAGGGACACAGTTTTTCTCTTTGTGACTTCTTATTTGATAAGCAAACTTTGTGCATTTACATTATCAGTAAAACTATACTTAATTTAAAAATGAGTTACTTCAGGAGCACCTGTTTGGGTCAGTCAGTAGAGCATCTAACTCTTGATCTTGGGATCATGAGTTTGAGCCCCACGTTGGGTGTAGAGAGTACTTAAAAAAAATTTTTTTTTTTTAGTTACTTCACATATCTTTCCACTCATAAGATGGTGAAACCTGAATATATTGCTCTAGAGTAACGCAGAAGGAAGAGCAAGGGCAATTTTAGAGGAATGGTGATGATTTCACTGGGGGGCATTTCACAGGTTGGAATTGTTGGACATGACAGCAAAATCTAAATCTGCAGACCATGCCTTTGACCTTCACCCTTATATGTCCAGTGGTCTGCTGACCATATTTCCTCGAATGTCTTCTTCACCATTATCTCAAGTCTGTCTTGCCAAAACTAACTTGATGATTATCACCACCTGCACATCACCCCTCTTGTATTCTCTCTCTCAACTGGTAACATTATCACCAACCATTCACTCCAACCTAGAAATATGGAGTCACTCTTAACTATTCCCTTTAACTCATTCCTGACAGACATTTCCCAAGTTCTGTTGATATTACTACCTACATTTTAAAAATATGCACCTTTTCCATTTTCACTTGTCTAATTCAATATTTATTCATTCAAAGCTTGAATTACAACAGTCTGTTAACAATTTTATCTCCCTCAATTCTATCCTTCATTTAATCACCAAAGTGTTCTTAACTATGTTTACCCTTCTAAGAAACCAGTGGCTCTTAAACCTGTGTATGGGTGTGTGTGTGACTGATTTTAGAAAATGAAAACGTTTAGTGATGTTAATTTAAGAATAAAAAGACTCAAAGAACTTCTGAATAATTCAGCAATAATTACAAATCAATTATTAGCAATTATCACAATGAATATCAAATTACATTCATTTATCCAATCAAAGAGTAGTTACCGAGCACTTACTACTATGTGCCAGAGGATTGGGGAAGGGGGTGGGGATCATGGCCAAAGCAATAGAGTCCTTGCTTTTATGGAGCTTACGTTTCAGTGAAGGGAAACAGACCATTAGCAAATAAACAAATAGGTAGTGATAAGTACTATAAGGAAAATAGTGCATAAGTTTGGGTAGGTTTTTTATTTAGGGAGGACAGTAAAAGCCTTAAGGATTTGGTGACATCTGAACAGATACTTGAAAGATGTTGAGAGTGCCATGTGGGTATTTGAGAGAAAGGTGTTTCAGAAAGAGGAAACAGAGTGTACATTCTGAAGTAGGAGGGCTTGGAGTGTTTAAGAAACAGCAAGAACCCAGTTGGTTGGAGTGGAGTGGGCAAGAAGGAAAACAGTAGAAGATGAGGTCAGAAAGGAAGCCACAGACTTGATCATCTACGGCCTTGTAGGACATGGTGAAGACTTTGGATTTATCCTAAATGTGATGGAGAGTCTCTGGGGGCTTTGAATGGAGGTGTGACAAGCACCAGTTATACACTGTGGATCTGTCTACTTTTTTCATTCTTACAAATCACAGCCTCTGACATCGCTTCTGTCCTGTTTCTGCTGACTTTGTAAAGCGAAGGATCTTTGTTGATTTAATAGGGTGAGTTTGGAGGAGAGAAAGAATGGTAGATGGAAGTCTTCAGTCCAGATGGAGGACCATTTTGTCTTAATGCACAAATAGCTCAGAATAGAGAAGACCGATTTTCTTTAGGGAACTTATTGCTGATTGAGAGATTCTACCCATTTACAAGTCTTTGACTTTATATTGTGAGTGCTAATATTAATATGCCTCATGTAAGTATGAAAAGAACATTCATTCCATCTTTCCACCCCTGCTCTAGGTTATATTACAAAGCATTCTTGAATTGACTGACAATAAAGAGTGTTACACCCAAATTATTTTTTTCCCATTGTGGACTAGTTTTTCCATGTGGCAAGAAAGATGATTGATGGTATTTCCTGATTATATACTTCCATCTCCAAGATCCAGAAGAGAAATCCTCTTCTCTAGTTTCAATAAAAAACTCCCAAGTGAAAGCCTCGGGTTGGCCTGGCTGGGATCACATGTTCATTTTTGGCTCAATCACTGCAGCTAGAGGAATGAATGAGTCACTCTGAGAGGCCAGGTACAAATCAGGTACCCAACCCAGCCCTGGGGAGAAGGTACTATGATGGATAGCTGAGCAGGAAGGGGAGGGAAAACGAGACAGATGAAATATATAAGCATCTACTATATATGGCATACAAAATCTTTGACAATCTGAAGACTGCCTACCTCTATAGCCTTATTTCCTTCCATTCCAGAATTATATCATACTCTGGAAGTACAGCAGAATAGTTCATGGAATGTGGTTTGAGATGAGCAAATCTAGATTTGCATCAGAAATTTGCAATTTACTATTTATGACTTTAGGTAATTTTTGTAACCTCCCTAAGCCTTAGTTTCTTAATTCATTAAATGTGGTAAATAATTGGACCAAATGAAATGATGCAAGAAAAACACTTGGCATGGGGTCTTCTAGGTACCAGGCATGAGATTTTAGGGAATTGATAAATAGCATCCTTTTTTTCCCCTTTTAAGTTTGTTTAATTTAAAGAGATATTAAGGAATCATAAAATGGAAATATCTTAAAAAACATCAAGTCATTTTTATGCTTAAAAGCCTCAGAGATTTCTCATCTCAGCTAGAGTAAAAGCCAAGTCATTATAGGTCTACACAGCCTTAAATTCATCCTCCCTACTCCCCAATCTCTGTTACGTCTCTGTCTCTCTGCCTTCATTTCCTGTGGTTTCCCTTGTGCTCACTTTACACAGATACACTGGCTTCATTACTCTTCTTCGAACTTCCAAGAAATCTTCTATCTCAGATTCTTTGTCCTTGCTTTTCCCACTTTTGGCCAAGAGCACTGTAGGCCCATGCATGCATATGGCTTCCTCCCCACTTAAGGAAGGAAATAGACAAGGTCTCTGTCCTCATTGGGCTCATGGTTTAGTGAGGAGATGAGCCTTAAATACATAAACAAACAAGTATGATATGAGTACAAAATGTGGTGAGTGTGACGATAGAAAATACCTGTACTCTTACTCCAAGAGAGAATGATGGGGCAGAATTGATGAATTTAGAATGGTAAACAAAGGAAAGGCCCTATAAGGAAAGGCCATTTAAGCTGGGGATAATATGCAAATAACATAATCAGGAAGTACAGACTTTGTACTTTCCATTATCCAGCCTAGTAGAGATGGAACAATAATAAAGCATCAGCTGACAGCCAGAGAGATGAGTGGTCAGGGTCTGGAATGTTCAATCACACCCAGACATTGGCAAATGGAAGTTTGGGAGCAGAAAATTCAGTAAATGAGGGAATCCAATTAAAAGGGAACCAGTCTAATAGGATCAGAGTGTAACCAAGAGCAAGATTCATTCAATGCTCTACTGAGAGCTATTCTCTGCACTTTCTTATAATCTTAGAGAGAATTGTTCTTAGAACAGAGTGGGGCCCTTTACCTTTCAATCAGAATGAAAATAAGTAAAGATGATATTATTTTAGAAGTAATCTTAACTCTTTTTAAACTGACTTGTAAACTTTTTTTTTTTTTTTAAAGATTTTATTTATTTATTTGACAGAGAGACACAGCGAGAGAGGGAACACAAGCAGGGGGAGTGGGAGAGGGAGAAGCAGGCCTCCCGCCGAGCAGGGAGCCCGATGCGGGGCTCGATCCCAGGACCCTGGGACCATGACCTGAGCCGAAGGCAGACGCTTAACAGACTGAGCCACCCAGGCGCCCCCTGACTTGTAAACTTTTAAAAAAATAATTGTAGACACAGGAAGTTGCATAAATAGTACATACAGTCCTGTGTAACCTCTGCCTAACACCCCCTAATGGTGACGTCTTATATAAATATCTTACATACACAATATCAAAACCAGAAATTGACATTGGTACAATACTGCTGTGATGGCTAATTTTATGTGTCAACTTTATTGAGTCACAGGATGCCCAGATAGCTGGTTAAATATTATTTCTGAGTGTGTCTGTATTAGTCTTTCTGGAGGAGATTAGCATTTGAATCAGTAGGCTGAGTAAAACGGATGACCCTCTCCAACATAAGTGGGCATCATCCAATCCCTTGAGGACCTGAATAAAACAAAAAGATGGAAGAAGGTGGAATTCACCCTCCCTCTTCCTGACTGCTGATTGAAGACAAGACCCTCCTGTTCTCAGTGCTCCTGGTTCTCAGGCCTTCAAACTACATCACTGGCTTTCCTGGTTCTCCAGCTTCCATACATATATGTGAAATATATAAATACTGGTTCTTTCTCTGGAGAATCCTGACTAATACAACTGCTAATTGGACTACATCCTTATTCAGTTTTTACTAGTTTTTATATGCACTCATTTGCCTGTATGTGTGTGTTTATGTGTGTGTGTTTACTTCTATGTAACTTTGATACCATAAACAAATTTATGTAGCCACTGTTAAAATCAACATACAGAACTACTCGTACAACTCAATTCCCCCCCCAAAAAAATTTTTTTGATTAAAAATGTGCTGAGGATCTGAATAGATATTTTTTCAAAGAAGACATACAGATGACCATTGTCATATAATGATCTCAGCGTCACTATTCAGTAGGGAAATGCAAATCAAACCCACAACGAAATATCACCTCACACCTGTTAGAATGGCTATTATCAAAAAGATAAGAAATAACAAGTGTTGGTGAAGATGTGGAGAAAAAAGAAGCCTTGTGCACTGTTGATGGGAATGTAAATTGGTGCAGTGTTATGGAAAACAGTATGAAGTTTCCTTAAAAAATTAAAAATACAGCTTACCATATGATCCAGCAATTCCATTTCTGGATATTTATCCAAAGGAAGCAAAGATACTAACTCGAAAAGGTATTTGTAGCCCCATGTTCATTGCAGCAGTATTTACAATGGCCAAGACATGGAAACAACCTATGTGTCTAGTGATGGATAAATGGATAAAGAAAATGTGGGGGGTGCCTGGGTGGCTCAGTCATTAAGCGTCTGCCTTCAGCTCAGGTCATGATCCCAGGGTCCTGGGATCGAGCCCCGCATCGGGCTCCCTGCTCAGCGGGAAGCCTGCTTCTCCCTCTCCCACTCTCCCTGCTTGTGTTTCCTCTCTCGCTGTGTCTCTGTCAAATAAATAAAATCTTTAAAAAAAAAAAAAAAGAAAATGTGGAATACACACACACACACACACACATATACATACACACGCAAAATGGAATATGATTCAGCCACAAAACAGGAAGGAAAAATCTGCCATTTGCAACAACATAGATGGACCTTGAGAGCATTATGCTAAGTGAAATAAGTCAGAGAAAGACAAGTACCATATTATCTCACTTATATGTGGAATCTAAAAAGAAAAACACAGACCTCATAGATACAGGGAACAGACAGGTGGCTGCCAGAGGGAGGGGGTAGAGTATTGTATATTTGAAAGTTGCTAAGAGAGTAGCACTTGAAAGTTCTCATCACAAGAAAAAATTTGTAACTGTGTGTGATGATGAAAAACAAGATACAAAACTGTTCCATCAGCATGTAGGAATTCTTCATGCCCCTCTCTCATAGTCATACCTCTCCAACTCTCTCCCTGTCCTTTAATTTATTCTCCACCTTCATAGTTTTGTCACATGGGGAATGTTATGTAAATGGAATTATAAATTAGTATATAGGCTTTTAAGACTGGCTTTTTTTTCACTAAGCACAATGCCCTTGAGATCCATCCACATTGTTGCATGTGTCAATAGTTCATTCATTTTTATTGCTGAACAGTATCCCATTGCATGGATATACCAGTGTTTGCTTAACCATTCACCCACTGAAAGACATTTCAGTTGTTTCATTTCAAACTTATTTTTTAAAAAGTAAATCTTTTGTAAACCTTGGGTCTTTCACTTTTGTAAATAACTTTCAATCCACCTCAGGAGTGATAGATTCATTAAGAGTTTCTGAGCAATGGGATGCCTGGGTGGTGCAGGCAGTTAAGCATCCAACTCTTGGTTTTGGCTCAGGTCATGACCTCAGGATCGTGAGATCAAGCCCTGCACTGGGCTCTATGCTCAGGAGTCGGCTTAAGTTTCTCTCTCCCTCTGCCCCCCACCCCCAATAAATAAATAAATCTTTAAAAAAAAGTTTCTGAGCAAGAGAAATGCAGTCAGCAGTGGGAGCATCAGATGGGATGTCACTCTGAATAAATATGACTTTATAGGGATTTTAATTCTCTAAGCACCAGTTAGTTGATAGCTTAATCCTAAACTATGTGTCAAGTCTCAGGATGCTGTGCAGGGAGTGGACCAGAGATGGTGGGCATGAGTGAAAGAGGGCTGGTCCAACTGAAATGTTATATAGGAGTAAGGAGGAGGGATGACAGGGAGAAATGTGTGCAAATGAGCAGAGCATCATCTTTCCTGTGGTTCTGAAACAGGAAAGATGACAACATGGGAGTCATTTATATTTCTCATTTCCCTCAAGTAACAAGTGGCTAGACAGTCACTACCTTTCAGTGCCACACCCCATTGAGTCTGCACTTTATGCTGAGTAACAGCCATTGCATTATTGATTTTACGAAGCCATGTATGGAAAGAAAACAAACAAATGAAAAAAGGAAATGCTCTGTGTTATAACAAATTCAGAAGAACGTGTTCTCTTTTAATTCAATGAAGTTTCTATATATTTGAAGTTAGCTTTAGCTCACCTTGGGTAAATAATTGACCCCATCTAGACCTTCAGTTGCTAAAGCTGCAGAGAATATTCATATCTTATCATCCTGAAGGCAATGAAACAGGTAAAAAAAATTCCCTTAGGGGCGCCTGGGTGGCTCAGTCAGTTAAGTGTCTGACTCTTGATCTCGGCTCAGGTCTTAATCTCAGGGTTGTTAGTTCAAGCCCCAGCATGGAACCTTCTTTAAAAAAAAAAAATTCCCTGAATTGCCATTTTCACTATTTTATTAAAATATTGTTCTTTCAACTACAGGCCAATATCTCTGATGAACATAGATGCAAAAATCCCCAACAAAATATTAGCAAATGGAATGCAATGATATATTAAAATATCATTCACCACGATCAAGTGGGATTTATTCCCAGGGTGCAAGGGTGGGTCAGTATTTGTAAATCAATCAATGTGATACATCACATCAATAAGAGAAAGGATAAGAGCCATATGATCATTTCAATAAGTGCAGAAAAAACATTTGACAAAATACAACAACCATTCATAATTAAAACCCTCAACAGAGTGGATTTAGAGGGAACATACCACAACATAATAAAGGCCACATATAAGGAATTCACAGCTAATGTCATCCTCAATGGTGAAAAACTGAGAGCTTTCCTTCTAAGATCAGGAACAAGACAAGGATGTCCACTTTTATTCAACACAGTTTTGGAAATCCTAGCCACAGCAATCAAACAAGAAAAAGAAATAAAAGACATCCAGATTGGGGCACCTGGGTGGCTCAGTCGTTAAGCGTCTGCCTTCAGCTCAGGTCATGATCCCAGGGTCCTGGGATCGAGCCCCACATCGGGCTCCCTGCTCGGCGGGAAGCCTGCTTCTCCCTCTCCCACTCCCCCTGCTTGTGTTCCCTCTCTCGCTGTGACTCTCTGTCAAATATATAAATAAAAAATCAAAAAAGAAAAAAAAAAAAGACATCCAGATTGGTAAGGAAGAAGTAACACTTCTTTGCAGATGACATGATACTATACATAGAAAAACCTAAAAATTCTACCAAAAACTACTAGAGCTGATAAATGAATTCAGTAAAGTTGTAGGATATAAAATCAGTGTGCAGATATCCCTTGATCTCGGGGTTGTAAGTTCGAGCCCATGTTGGGTGTAGAGATAACGTAAAAAAAAAAAAGACAAAATCAGAGAGGGAGTCAAACCATAAGGGTGGGGAATGGGGTAATTGGGTGATGGGCATTAAAGAGGGCACTTGATGTAATGAGCACTTGAGTGTTATATGCAACTGATGAACCACTAAACTCTACCTCTGAAACTAATAAAATAAGTAAATAAAATTAGAACCTCATCTAAAAATAAAATTAGAACCTCATCTAAAAAATAATAAAATAAATTTTAAAAATCTAAAAAAAAAGATATGCAATGGGAAAAAGACAGTCTCTTCAACAAATGGTGTTGGAAAACTGGAAAGCCACATGCAAAAGAAGGAAACTGGACCACTTTCTTACACCATACACAAAAATAAGCTAAAAAAAAAAATTAAGGACCTAAATGTGAGCCCTGATATCATAAAAATCCTAGAAGAGAGCACAGGCAGTAATTTCTTTAACATTAGCTGTAGCCACATTTTTCTAGATATGTCTCCTGAGGCAAGGGAAATAAAAGCAAAAATAAACTATTGGAACTACATTGAAATAAAAAGCTTCTGCACAGTGAAGGAAACAATCAACAAAACTAAAAGACAACCTACTGAATCAGAGAAGATATTTGCAAATGACATATCTGATAAGGGGTTAATATCCAAAATATATAGAGAACTTATACAACTTAACACCAAAAACCCCCCCAAACAAACCAATTAAAAAATGGGCAGAAGACATGAATAGACATTTCTCCAAAGAACACATGCTGATGCTCAACATCACTCATTATCAGGGAAATGCAAATCAAAACTACAATGAGATATCACCTCATACCTATCAGAATGGCTTAAAAACAAAAAACACAAGAAACAAGTGATGAGGGTGCCTGGGTGGCTCAGTTGTTAAGTGTCTGCCTTCGGCTCAGGTCATGATCCCAGGGTCCTGGGATCAAGCCCCACATCGGGCTCTCTGCTCGGCGGGAAGCCTGCTTCTCCCTCTCCCACTCCCCCTGCTTGTGTTCCTGCTCTCGCTGTCTCTCTCTCTGTCAAATAAATAAATAAAATCTTAAAAAAATAAAAAAGAAACAAGTGTTGAGGGACGCCTGGGTGGCTCAGTCAGTTAAGCATCTGCCTTCGGCTCAGGTCATGATCCCAGGTCCTGGGATTGAGTCCCACCTTGGGCTTCCTGCTCAGCGGGGAGACTGCTTCTCCCTTTGCCTGCCGCTCCCCCTGCTTGTGCTCTCTCTTTCTTGACAAATAAATAAATAAATAAAATCTTAAAAAAAAAAAGAAACAAATGTAAGCAAGGATGTGGGAAAAAAGGAAACCTCGTGCACCGTTGGTAGGAATGCAAACTGGTGCACCCGCTGTAGAAAATAGTACGGAGGGTCCACAGAAAATTAAAAATAGAACTATCCTATGATCTAATAATCACACTACTATTTACCCAAAGAACACAAAAACATTAATCTGAAGGGATACACTCCTATGTTTATTGCAGCATTGTTTACAATAGCCAAACTATGGAAGCAGCCCGTGTCCACTGAAAGATGAAGGGATAAAGGTGTGCTATGAGTGTATATAACATGGTGGGTGGAGGGATGGGTGAAATAGGTGATTGGCATTAAAAGTACACTTATGATGATCACTGAATAATGTATAGAATTGTTGAATCACTATATTGTACCCCGGAAACTAATATAACAGTGTATATTCAGTATACTGGAATGAAAATTTAAAAATTAAAAAAATATATATTGTTCTTTCAAAGTATTCTATGGGAAAGATGTTTTGTGAGGCTCTAGATGAGCAAAACATATTTTAGACACAGACCCTGCTCTCAATAGGCTCACAATTTAACAGGAGAAAACTAATATTGGATGTATAAAGCAATGAGCATACACACAAGGCTTTATCCCAGCAATTAGAAATAAATATTTCTTGATTCCTTGACATTCTCTTCTTCAATAAATTTTCCTCTACCTTAGTGGCCCATTTCCATAATCATCATTTAAAGTCCTTGTGCTCTGTGACCATATATCCCTTCTATCCTTCCACATTGCTTATCTCAGTGCCTGCCATGGGGATCACTCCTGAATCTCTTTGGGCTCTCCAGTCTTTTGAGTCTCTGCTGTACCCCTTTTCTTCAGCTCCCTTCTGCCTTTTGTTCTCCCTTTTCCCAGAATATAATGGTTTGCCACCTCAATAATTCTTTTGCCAAAACCTCAAGCTCTCTTGTCCCTCTCCATCCCCCTTTTTCGAAGAAACTAAATATCTGCTTTCTCCACGCTTTCTTCACATTTTCTCCATGCTAACTCCACACTTTCTTCATACTTTCTCTGCACTTACTCCACACACTCATGTACCAGAATTCAAATGAAAAAGGTACACAGGAGAGAAAGCTGGTACCCTTACAAATTTATGATTACTAAATTTAAAGGTGCCTTCACTATTTCTGGTAACCCCATTGTGTTTCTTTGACCACCTTTCCCTCTCCTTTACAAGAGGGCTTTTCTACACCTTCTCTCTCCTCAAACTTCCGCCATAGACCTACTTCACCCCCTTCCTCCCTGAAAATGACCTACCTTCATCTTAACAGAGAAAATAGAGGTCAGTATAGGTAAGCTCCAACAAATTCCTGCACCTAGAAATCGTCCCTGCACCTCCTTCTTCACTCCTATTTCAGCAAATGTGCCCTGCCTCCTATTCAAAGCTTAGCCTCAATCTAGGTTCCAACTCTCTTTTGAGCTCAACAACATCCATTATCTCTTCTTTCTCTGATCCTTTTGTCTCTGCATGTAATTTAGTCCTTCCTATCAGCGTTTATCTCAGAACAGAACTCTTCCCTTACTCTCACTCTCTACTTTTCAGTTACGATTCTCCTTCTTCCTTTCCCTAATTTATCATGAAAAAATACAAAGCTATTTTTTACTATGATAACTGTAGTTTCTGTCTCATAGCTGTCCTCTAGTGCCATCTTTTTCTAATAAAAGATCATGCTCTCAGCTACAGAAGTCCCAGGCTTGACCAACTGTGGTCACTCTCTGGCTTTAGCAATTGGTGATTGGCCCCTTGACCTGTGTAACTCAGAGGCCAATAAAGTAATCGGAAACCACACTGGGTATTTCAGAGAGAGAGGAGTTAAACCAGAGAACTCTTTCCATAGCATGGAGCAAATAACTCTTGGTCTGCAGAAGCAAAAAGTGGTGAGGAGTAGAGACACAGGAGTTCACAGGAGGAAACTTTGTAGACCTGGTGCTCTAAGCTGTAGGGGGAAGATCTCCAACTAGGGTGCGGACTTTTGAGATGTGGCTGGCCACACCTGCTGGCCTGGTAGATAACATGAAGCAGAACAATTGTTAGCTCCAACTACTGAGGGAATATGTCCTGGTAGCTGCTGGTTCCTCTAAGGAACATGGTGAAGGGAGTTCAGAAAGAAGCTGGAAGCTGGAGCCACTTTCCCTAGCTGCTGGAGTGATGAAATGGCAACTGGGGAAAGGGGAAGAAATTCCTTTCTTCTCTCCTGTTGCCTTCTAATGTTCTCTAGTGCCTCTCATTCAGAGAAGCTGGTAAGAAACTAGCTGACAAAAGAATCTGGGAAATGTCATTTGCTAAGTCCCAGCTCCCACACCTCAAAGCAGCATGTAAGTTTAGAGTTGCTAAAAACCTGGCATATGACCTAAGCTGGAATTGGCTTGTAAATCCAGATCAATAGGAATTTCTTTTTCCTCTCAACTCCTGGGGCTATAAGGATTGATCTCAGAGTGCAGGAAGCAGATGGAAAAGCCTGACCAAAGAGAACAGTGGAACAAATCAAGTAGGAACAGGTGAGTCCCAGCGTTATCACTGCTCACCTTCTAAGTACCTAAAATTCTAAGACGTAGCAGAAAACGGGTGTGAGCGCCATCAATTTCCATCCAGGATAGGGGAAGATTACCCTACAAGTATAACAAAAAAGTTATATTTTGATTATGCCAAGAGGTGTGCTTATTCAATGTATTGGTTACTCCAACGGCTTTGACAGAAGCCTGGAAGAGGGGTGCCTGGGTGGCTCAGCTGGTTAAGCGACTGCCTTTGGCTCAGGTCATGATCCCAGAGTCCCGGGATTGAGTCCCGCATCGAGCTCCCTGCTCAGAGGGGAGTCTGCTTCTCCCTCTGACCCTACCCCCTCTTGTGCTCTCTCTCTCACTCTCTCTCAAATAAATAATAAAATAAAATGTTTAAAAAAAAAAAAAAGAAAGAAAGAAGCCTGGAAAAGGAAAAGCAAGGGAAGGAGACAGAGAAGCTCTTGTCAAGGAGGTAAGAGAGATCAAAACAATGTTGTAGAAGTCAAAGTTGGAGAGTCTTTCAAGAGCTAGACAGTAATGTCCAATGTCATTGAATGAATTACCTAAAGAGGGGTTGATTGGGCTCACACTCCTTATTACTAGTGGTGCCATGCTAAATTTTAATCATCTTTGTATAAATTCTTTCTCGATTACTGATTCAAATAGAGGGCAAGATTCTTGGTTTATAGTTAGCAGAATTCACTTTCTTCTTTATGAAAAATCAAAGAATTAAGTTCAACAGATCTTAATATATGCCATCACCCAGAGAATGCACAGAAAACAAGAACATGGCTCAGCTCCTTTTTTAAAGGAACTTACAGTCCAGCCAGGGAAACCCTTATTTAAATTGAGGAGCTCTGAATCTTTAGCCAACTTTAGAAGAAAGTTGTGAATTTTATTCTTTTTTTTTAAAGATTTTATTTATTTATTAGACAGAGAGAGAGAGAGAGAGAGCGCAAGCAGGAGAAGAGCAGGCAGAGGGAGAAGCAGGCTCCCCGCGGAGCAGGGAGCCTGATGCGGGGCTCTATCCCAGAACCCTGGGATCAGGACCTGAGCAGAAGGCAGATGCCTAACTGACTGAGTCACCCAGGCGCCCCATGAATTTTATTCTTTAAAGCAGACATACTGAAAATTATTCTTTTAAAAATCAGAAATACTTGCTAGGTCATTTTTTTTATATCACACCCTGTATGTTCATTCTCTAAGGCTGCCATAACGAAATGCCACATGCTGGGTAGCTTAAACAACACACATTTATTTTCTCACAGTTCTGGAGCCTGGAATTCTAAAATCAAGGTGCCAGCAGGTTTGGTTTCTTCTGAGGCCTCTCTCCTTGGCTTGCAGATGGCTGCCTTCTCCCTGAGTCCTTACCTGATCTTTTCCTCTGTGCATGTACATGTCTGTATCGTAATCTCCTTTTCTTATAAAAATACCAGTCATATTGGATTAGGGCCCACCCCTCTGACCTAATTTTACCTTAATTACCTCTATAAGGTCCTAGTTCTAAATACAGTCACATTCTGAGGTACTAGGGGTTAGAATTTCAACATATGAATCTGGGAGCAACACAATGTAGGCCTTAACACTCTGAACACCAATTCTCCAGAACGTGGTGATTTGTACAGTCAAGTTAAGATGATTCAAAAGAGCAGTGGATATTCCAACTGGATGAAGATAGTGTTCTAATCTAATAAAAAAACCCAAAAAACTTGTTGGTTTTTTTTTTTTTTTAATCACATTACTTCAAACCAAACTAAACTATTAAAAAATATCTGGGAGGAAATATCATCTACCTAATAAATATTAGCTCTTATAATAGTGTTCCCTTAACTTTTAGCCAAGCTATCAGTTGACATGAATCTTCTCGGCTTGGGTTAGTTTCTCTGCTTTTCATGGCAACAGTTGGCTGTGATATCTGCTGTTCTCATTCCAATGCAGATTCTTTTAAAGAAAAGCCCTTGGGAGTGTGTATACTGTTTACTTTTTCAATCCTGCATGGCAACAGGATTGAGTGTCTCCCTCATTTTAAAAGCTCCTTTCCACGCCCCTCACAAGGCCCTCTCTGAGTAAAAACATATTCTGCTTATGTATCTTAGTAGCTGATTATACCTGTATGTTTGTTTCCAAAATACTACCCGTTACAACTTGCACAACTTGGAAGCTTACATATCAGTTCATTATGCAAAAGTCTACATTTACACTAAAATCTGTGTCCTTTTCCTGCAGGGATCAAGTTGCAGCGCTCTGCCCTTTCACACCATTCATAGGGTTTGGAAGTGTGGGCCAATGAATATGTCTTACCAAAAAATTCCACTAAGTTATATTTGTGTTTAGCCCCTTTCCAAATTGTGCAGAACACATACTCATACATAATTGCCACAGCTGAAGAACTGGCTGGTCTTCACACTCTCCAAGGGAAATCATGTGTCTTCTATTAGAAAGCAAGGAGGGAAGCCCTACATCTCCTACTCTAAGAAATTCCTTTGGAGAACTGGATGATGCTGTAACCTGCCACATAGAATGAGACCATGCCTAGAAACAGTGAAAGCCAAACAAACATGTAAACAAAATCCTCTTTATTAATGGCACATCATAACGTTAAGTAACACCAAAAGTGAATGACTGTGCAGATATTAACTGTGAATCTAAGAAATCTATTCTAATTTATTCTCAATGTGATAAATGTAGTATTTTAGAATTTAGATGTAGGAAAAGTACTCCCCCCTCCCCCCAGGGAAACTAGGAGACACCCTTTCATAATGTAAACTATGTAACAGATTTTCCAACCACCATGCCTTGGCTCATGAGTATACCCTGGAGTGTTTATAGGTGTGCCCAAATACTACTGATCTTTTCAGCCCTCAGGTTATCTGGATCCCAGGGTAGATAATGCAGGCGCCTGTTCCCTGCCATGTCCCTTAAAATAATCATAATGTTTGCTTTGTAATATAATGTCAGTTTTGATATAATAGGTAAAAAGCCCTATTGTAACTGACCATATTTTCCTTTTCTCCCCCTTGTATGTCAGGAAGCTCTGAAATAAATGTGAAGTTCAACTGCATAAATTATTATAGAGTTAGGATATTTTCATTTTCTTTTCTCCCTTTGCTCTGATTTTCTATTTTATTAACCTTATTTTGCATATCTTTTATGCAGATAAATCCCTTTGGAAAAAAATCATGATAAAAATTTCTATTAGTGGTGTTAGAGAAGTTGAAATATAAAATGTAACCATACAAACATTGCCCGGGCTGCTTTATGTTATTCATCAATTCATGATTGTCCTAACAAGAAAAATGACCTTTGATGAAAATCCTACACTAGACTGTAGTTAAGCACATGTTTTCATACCCAATTCTCAGTTGTTTCTTCCACAAGGTCATTTGTTATATTTCTAAAAAAAAGTATATTTAATGGCTCTTAACAATATTCATTTGATATGTGCAGTGCATTACTGAATGGAAACAGTTAATAGGTGATGATATACAGCAGTGGAGGCGATGGAGTTTATAGGGAGCTTCTAAGATGAAGAACTTGAAACTCATTATTAAAAATAATCTCTATAATTCTACTATATTGCACCTTTAAAGAATCTCTCCATTTCACCAAGTTATTATAGATAGCATTACTGATCAAGATCTTGACATGTCAAAGAAATAATTGTTAGAAATATTTCTACCAGAGTCCAGAGTACCAAAATATTCCATGACTCCATTTCTCCTATTACTGGTACACAATAACACTGGGACACTATAAATCTGCCTAATGGCTATAAAACTCCAATCAAGAAAGGCCCAACTACTCCTGGTTTTGAGTTCATAAATGAACCCTATGTGGTGTGATAAAAAAGGAATGCTTTGCTAATATTTTTCAATGTAGGCTAATGTATAATTCCAAAGATCAGCTTGGTAAATCTGGAAGGTTTCACTCAAAGAAAAAAAGTCTTCAAAAATGCACAGACTACATATTCTTAAGAAAATAGTCCAGAAATGTATAGCAAAGAGTATGATGTTTTTATATATTAATAAATGCTTGGAGTTCAGATACTATGCACTAAAAGAAACCCATAGGCTTTAATAGTAAGCAGAGCTAGAGGCAAAATTGAAATTCAACAATTTATACCTTTAATTAGGATATAAGTCTAAATAAAAGAATACTGTATCTCCAAATAAGGTAGATGCCTAAGTCAGTATTTTATTTGAATGAATATGTCTTACCAAAAAATTCCACCAAGTTATATTTGTGTTTAGCCCCTTTCCAAATTGTGCTTGTACTATTGATGAGAACATAAATCTCAAAACAAGATTTATAAAGTCATCACTTTCCTTTCAAATGCTCAAATTAACATAATACTGAACACTAGTGTCATTTTGGACCTTAGGAAAATTACCTAACTTTTCTAGCCCTTAGGTTTCTAATCTATGTACCAGAAAAAATAGTACCTACTTCATAGAGTTGTTTTGAGAATTTAGTAAAATTGCATATATAAGACAATGACCACAGAGTCTGACATACACTAAATATCCAAGAAGTGTCAGCTGCTTAATGTTATTATGATAATGATCTTTACCATTATTATTCTGTCACTATCCTTTCCTGGTAGCCTTATACTTAAAGCTATCTCAGGGGAGCCTGGGTGGCTCACTCAGTTAAACAACTGCCTTTGGCTCAGGTCATGATCTGGTAGTCCCAGGATTGAGTCCTGCATCAGGCTCCCTGCCCAGTGGGGTCTGCTTCTCCCTCTGACTCTCCCCTCTCCTTGTGCTCTCTCTCTCTCAAATAAATAAATAAAATCTTAAAAATAAGTAAATAAAACCATCCCCAAAAACTTGTTATGAATGATCATGTGAGTTCGGGGGATTCTTATATGGTATTATAGCCAAGAAACCCAGGAATGCTTCAACCTAGTCTTTGTTTAGTTGTTTCTTCTCACATGATTTCCACATAGAAGAAATATTCACAAGGATCCAGGGGAAATGGCAAAAAAGTTACCATTCTATTATTAGCGCTCCCGTACTTAAATTCCAATGGAGAGATCTCTGGTTAGCTGTGTTAATGAATGTGACCTGGTAAAAAGGATTACTTTAAGTGCTTTTTTCACTAGTTTAAGTATAAATCCATATTTTAGTGTCTTACTAACTTCAGGTTGACCATTTGGAACAAAAGATTAAAGAGATGAGAATGTTTGTGGTTGCTGCAAAGAAAGAGAATAGGATGACTAGGATTACCTTTGGAGAAGACCCTTCAACACTTTCTCTGACTCTTGCCTCCTGGTACAAGAGGAAGAAGGGAGATTCACAATTAAGTGCAGGACCTTATATACCATATACCCCCATCTATAGTTAAATGTGGTCCAACAATGTTTAAGATTTGGCTCCAATTAGATTAATATTCCCTTGGAAGATTAGCATTTCTTTAGAAGAAGGAAGAAGAGATCCTTCTCTACTCTATTTCCCAAACAGTGATTCAAGAACCTGTTAAGCCTATAAATAGAGAGAAATAGAATGTAGCTCTAGGGGTGCCTGGGTGGCTCAGTTGTTAAGCGTCTGCCTTTGGCTCAGGTCATGATCCCAGGGTCCTGGGATTGAGCCCTGCATCGTGCTCCCTGCTCCACGGGAAGCCTGCTTCTCCCTCTCCTATTCCCCCTGCTTGTGTTCCCTCTCTCACTGTGTCTCTCTGTCAAATAAATAAATAAAATCTTTTTTTAAAAAAAGTAGCTTTATAACACATCAAGAAATAATAATTGCTCAAAAATGTCTGAAAAATAATAATGAAATTTTGAGTTCTTGCCTTTAAGCACTCTGAAAAATTATGTTTTTAGGACATAACTAGAAAGGCCTAACATTTTTGAAACTATATCTCTTCCTGAAAATGAGAACTCTGGATAATAGAAATGAATAGATTTTTTTTTAAAAGACCTTGTTTATTGGTTTAGCTCTCAACTAATCAAAGAAATACAGTTATTAATCATCAATGAATATTTTTATATATACAAAGATGGAACACCTCTTCTATGACAGCATGAACTAGAAAAGGACAAAAATCAAATGTTTTGGTTTTTTTTTGGTAAAATCAGCATAACTGACAGTAACTAAAGGATCACAGATTCCTGAAAATACCAGTTACATTTCCATGGTTCAGTTTTAAACTACTTTTATATCATAAAAGGGAAATAAAATTGGCTCAGACTCCCTCATTCCTTCATCCATTCAAGATCTGAGTCTCAGGAAGATACAATCTATAGAGCAGAGAGTTATTATATAATGAGGTAATTAATGCAATATAGATGTTAAAGAAGGTATTTGGGAGTAAAGAAGAGGGAGCAAGTCACTCTGCCTGGGGGAAAGGGAAGGAGGTGTGGGAAGGATTCATGGAGAAGATGGAAAAGCTGTTTTCAGTATGACTAAGGAGAACCAGGTGGACGAGGCAGGTACGAGGTGTGGCAGAGGTGGAGGAAAGGACATTCTAGGTGGAAGGAAAATCTGCATACATGCATGGAGGCATGGCAAAATATACATGTTTGGTGAGTTGACAATCCTTTTTGCCTAGAAATCACAAGAGAAATAAAAAAAAATATACGGGAGAGAATGCACGTAGATGAAGCTAGAAAATTTAGCAGTAAACAGGTGGTGAAAATAAGGCACAGTAAGGAGTTTGAAACTGAGTCTCTGATGATTTCTAAAGGGGGAATTAGTTGTAGTTTATTTGAAAGTGTATTTTAGATTTTTTTTTTAAATTTATTCATTTGAGAGAGAGAGAGCACACATGAGCAGGGGATTGGGGGTGTGGGGAGAGGGAGAAGCAGACTCCCCACTGACCAGGGAGCCCGACGTGGGGCTCAATCAGTGGACCCCAGGATCATGACCTGAGCCGAAGGCAGACGCTTAACCATCTGAGCCACCCAGGCGCCCCTGAAGAGTGTATTTTAAAAGAAAGATTAGTAAAGAAGCCATTGTAAAAATCAGTGTGCAACTGAACATTGGCAATGGGAATAGAAGGAGATGTTTAGGAGATTTAAAAAAAGCAAACAAACACAGGTTAGAGGAACAGATTAGATGTTGAGGATGGAGGAGAAGGAATCATCTAAGATGAAGCCCTAGCATGCTATTAACAAATTGTAGAGATACAGGAAAGATCCAATTAGTAGGGAAATCTATGAGCTCAGCTATTAGTTGGAGGTGCTTCTGGGACAACCAGGTGAAGCTCTTCCATTGTCCTTTAGGTGGAATCTGTGGCCAAGAGAGAGGTTTGGGCAAGAGATAAAGATTTGCTAATCATTGCCACTCAGTTGGCAGTCTAGGCTATGGAATAAGACAGCCCAGAGAGAAAATGTAGACAGGAGAGAAGTGACTCACTCTCATTGCATAATAACTGAGTCATCAGATAGGATATCAGGTCTGATTACTTACTGATTGTACTTTAAAAAGACCTGGGCAAGGCTGGATTGTCCCAAAAGGCAAGGAGTGATCTCCTTAGTGGCCCTCTGGCAAGGGTGGAAAAGTTGTTTCCTGGTCATTTTTTTCCCCTTTGATTTCTCATCCTTTCTATCCCTTTGGTTTCATTGCTTCCCCCGGTCTACTGGTTCCTCTCATACCTAGTCCCTCTACATAAGCCTCTTCTCCAATCCATCCTACACATTGTTTCCAGATGAGTCTTTATAAACACCTCTTTGCCTCTTCCAGTGGTCCTATAGACTGCAAAGCAAAATATCAAAAAGACTAACTCAAGATTTTCCTTATTTAACCACAGAAAATAAGAAAATATACTTCTCAAAAATGGCCAGTCAATACATTTCAAACATTTTGCAGAAACAGCAATGCTACACAGTGAAAAGAGCCAAGCTTTGGAGCTAGACTCAATCTGAACTCGGTCCATATGAGTACTATGTAGAATCATATGCAACCTCCAGCTTTATAGGCTAAAAATGGTTGGATATCAGCAGTTTCATATGGTTCAACCTAATAACTTTATGAGTCAGGGCTCACTAGCAAATCAAGTTAATCTCTCAGAATTTAATTCCCATTTGTCGCGTATGTGCACAGAGCCAGTGAGCCCTAATTGTCCCAAAGATGCATTCCCAGGTCATTGCCTTGGGAAGCGATGAAAGATGGCTTTAACCAATCTAATTATCAATTCCTTCTTCCTTTGGTAGAAAAATTTCTTCACTTTGGGTCAAGGCAGTATGTCAGGAGGTAAGGAGAGTATTTTGAGCTCAACAAACTTAACCTGATGGATCCATGTGTTTAGTTTTTCTGTTCGAGACCGGAAATGGAGAAGTTTTCTCTTTCATTTTTTCCATGGTCTATTACCAATCACCTATCCTTTCTTCAGTATTTTCTGAGGGGCACATTATTTCTTTAGAAACATAAATATTATTACTTGGGTGAGTCAAATATTATTCAGACCTGAGAACCATCCTCTTTCTTCAAAATGATTTTTATTTTTTGTCTCATTCCTTAGTTTGGATTTCATAGTTTAACTCTCAGAAGTCAACCTCGTTTCCAAGTTCTTGGAGACAGCTCACTATGTTCTCATGTATAGTTTACATTAGTGGCTCTTGAACATTTTTAAAGCAGGAGTTCTGGTGAGGTGGGGGAAGAGGGTAAAACACACAAGAGGAGCTGCTCTAGTTGAAGCAAGAGTAGGACTGGGAGCACAGAGAGCCCCTAGACCTACCTTTCTCTTGCCCATGATGCACCTAGAGCTCCACAGAACATACCATGAACTTTACAGTAATATCTGAGAAGTTTTCAGTTTAACCTTTTGATTGAATTTCTACCAGGTGCATGTGTATGCATGTGCATATGTGTATATATGTGTGTGTGTTCATGTGTGTTTTGCATAGACCCAATTCAGGAACTGGTATGCAGAATCCATTGGTAAAACAATATCCAGTGTCATCTTAAAGAAATGTTATGATAAATTGGAGAGCTATTAATGATGGAAAAACTTAACAATTTTAAAAGTCAGAAAACCAGAGTATTAATTAATTTAGAAATTTGTACATAGTTACTGTTTATTAAACTCTCCAAAACAGTGTTCTCTCCAACTCACATCCTGACTAGCTACTGTTTACTGGTTAATGTTAAGTTGTCATGCAACTATATTCACTGATGTAGGAACTTATAAATATCAGCTTCTATAGTGGCTGTTCTTAATTTTGTATATGTTATGGGCTTCTTGAGGAACTAGATAAAAATTATGAACAGTTCTCACCAGAAAAAAAGTTGCATGGCCACAAAACTCAAAAACAAATTTTATAGTTTAAGGAGGTGACAAACCTTCTGAAATATTTTACAAGATATTAAGAGGTCCTTTCTATAGTAAGGAATATCTGTCTATTAATTGACAAAGATTTCATGGTAAGAGGGAAGGAAAGAAAACAGCTTCTAATTGTGCCCTTGAAGATACTGATGTATTAAATGCTGGTTTAAACCTCAATTATTGTATTAGTAGAAAGTGCTAGGTTATGCCGTATTAACAAACAGTACCCAAATTGCAGTGGCTTGGCATAACAAAAGTTTCTCATTTACCTGTGCAGTGTAGGTTTGTACATGTCTTTGGTGATTGCTGTCATTCAGACACACAGGCTGATGGGACACCACTATCTAGGCAATGTTTTCTGATCAATGAGATAGGAAAAGCCATTGTAGTTTATCACACACTGATTTATCAGTATGGAAATGACAAGTATCCTTTCTACTCAGATTTCATCAGCCAAGTAAGGGATACTCCATGTGTGACTTTAAGAGGTAAGGAAGGGAAGAAGGAAAATGAGAAATAATGAATATGCCTCTTGTCTTTGTTTTAAGAGTTAGTTCTAGGTGTTATTCACTATTTCTTAGTTTTCATAAACATGATCATCTGTCCCTGTTTCTTTGTAATCAAAACCTTAAATTTTTTAAAAGATTTTATTTATTTATTTGAGAGAGAGAGAACAAGAGAGAGCATGAGCAAGGAGAGGGGCAGAGGGAGAAGCAGACTTCCTGCTGAGCAGGGAGCCTGATGCAGGGCTCGATCCCAGCACCCCGGGATCATGACCTGAGCCGAAGGCAGACGCTTAACTGATTGAGCTACCCAGGAGCCCCAAAACCTTAAAATTTTAAAACTTGATATGCTTCAAAATGATTCTCATTAAATATTATTTATAATTATGTATGGGTTCTACTTCTAATACTTTATAATTTGAAGCTATATTCTGACTAAAACCTTCCAAAATTGGAAAATCTATCCCTTAGCCTTATACAACTGCCAATATAAAAACATGCTAACATAGTCTGGGGAGAGATGCCACACTGTCAATTTCAATGAGGGAATTGAGTCAATGATGTAAAAATTATGATTGTTGTGGTGCCTACTTTCTACCACTCCAGAGGTGTGCAGGCCTATGTAAATATTCAACTATCATCTCTTGTTGAAGCCATCCCTAGCCCTCCAAACCTTCCCAGAGGACTCTGTATGCCTTTTTGCATTTGCTTCACTGGCCCATAATTGTCTATAATGACTTTCTGCCCCATTACACTATAAGGTCATTCATTCATTCAACAAATATTTAATTTTAATCTACCTTATATTCTTACTCTTAAAACAGGGCCTGGACAGATGGCAGTTTATAAATTATAAATAAATTGAAGAATACTATTACTAATATTAGTGTTATTTATTTATTTATTTAAATTTTATTTATTTGTCAGAGACAGAGAGAGCACAGGCAGAGGGAGTGGCAGGCAGAGGGAGAAGCAGGCTCCCTGCTGAGATTAAGGAGTCCAATGTGGGACTTCATCCCAGGACCTGAAGGCAGATGCTTAACCAACTGAGCCACCCAGCCATCCCTATTAGTGTTATTTTTATAGTAGTAACTGTTATTTATCAAAAGGAAGCCAGGATCCTTAACCATTTATTGAGTACTTTTCATATAGTCTGGGTTTTGTGCTAAATGTTTTATATGTATTATCTCCTTTAATCCTCATAATAACCCTAGGGCTTGGCATTATTATTCTTAAGGGATGGCTTCACTCTCCACTTCTGCCACTCTAGTTTCAGCTGCATCTAACACAGTATTCACCCCTTCCTGAGATAGAGGGTTTGCTGTTAGCAACTTTCCATCCCCTGGCATCTAGGAGTGTCACTCTGTTATGGTTTGAATTGTGGCTCCCGCCCCCACCATTTCATATGCTGAAGTTCTAATCCCCAGTACCTCAGAATCTGACCTTACTTGAAACTAAGGTTATGGCAGATAAAATTAGTTAAGATGAGAACATACTAGAGTAGGGTGGGCCCCTAATATGGTGTCCTTATAAAAAGGGGAAATTTGGACAGAGACACACACAGGGAGAAAGCCACATGAAGCTTGGAATTACATTGCTGTAAGCCAAGAACCTACCAGGAATTAGGAGAGAGATCTCGAACAGATCCATTCCTAGTTCCTTCAGAGGAAACACAGATCTGCTGACACTTTGATTTTAGACTTCTGGCCTCCAGAGCTATGAGACAGTGAGCATCTGTTGTTTAAAACCACCTAGTTCGTGGAACTTCAATCAATTTCACCAGAAAGTAATTGATCTGTGATATTAGTTTAGAATCAAATATTCTCAACTCTTCATGAATACTGTAACTCATTAGGTGTCTCCTCAATTTAACAAAGAGACTTTTCTACTTACACATATGGGAAAAGAGAAAATATCAGTGAGCTTTTTTCTTTCTTTCTTCTTTCTTTCTTTCTTTCTTTCTTTCTTTCTTTCTTTCTTTCTTTTTCTTTCTCTCTTTCTCTCTCTCTCTTTCTTTCTTTCTTTTTTCTTTCTTTGTGGTGGGCAGCAAAGCAACGTTTATTGAGTGATAGCAAAGTGATAGTACAAAGTTCCCATGGAGGAAGGGGACCTAAGGGGGTTGCCCAGTGGGCTTCTTTCAAGCTCATGCCTCACCATCCAATCTTACCTGCATCTAGACCCATCCTTTACTATTTCTTCTACAATAATGGAAAAGGTGTCCACGGAGTGCCTGGGTGGCTCAGTCGGTTAAACGTCCAACTCTTGATCTCAGCTCAGGTCTTTATCTCAAGGTTATGAATTCAAGCCTGGTGTTGGATGGAAAAAAGGCTGGAAAAAGTGTTTTATTTCTCACCCACAGCATTCCTTCCACACCTGCACTGGGTTCCATTTCTTCCTGCCCTCAAGAACCATCTTCCATTACTTTTTGCCTTTCCTTCTATATTTCAACTTCTCAATTCCTTCTTATCATTCCCACTGAATATTTAAATATTCTCAACTCTCTTACCTTAAAAAGAGCAAGAAAAATAATATTTATTTGCTTTCCCCCAAATCTACTTTGAGCTAATACGTACATCTATTCTATAGTTTTATGGGCAAAGTTACTACAGTTGTCTATACTCCTTGACTCCTGATTCTCCTCCTTCTTCAACTCACTGAGTCTGGGACTCTCCTACTCCTATCACTTAATGAAACACCATCACCACCAAGGTTATGCCTTTTTTCTTAATCCAGTTACCATCTTCAATCCTTTCTTACTAAATTTTTATCAGTCTTTGACTCTGTTGTCACCTTTTTCTTTTAATGCTCCCTTCTTGTACATACCAAGACAACACACTCTTCTTGGTTTTCTTTCCACTTCTCTGGTCTTTCCATTCCAGCCTTCTCTGGGAGTTTCTCTTCCTCTGCTTATCCCTTAAATTTGGTTTGGTTCTGTCCTCCATACTTTCTTTCCACTGCCCTCTTTCCCTTGATTACATCCTCTCCTTGGCTTCAGTTACCATCCTTTTGCTGATGGTTCTCATATCTTACCTAAAGTTTTTTTCATATTTTCCTTATTGTAATTAATTTTCAGTCAGCATCTATCCCTCCATTCATCCAGTGTGTCTCTGTGTACCACAGAGGCTGGAAAGTAAATAATTTCCCAGACTCCCTTGCTTCTTGGGTTTTATATGTGAGTTAAGTTCCAAATAAAAGCATTAGCAAGAGATTTGGAAGGCAGAAGTGAGTGAAAACCATCCTCTGCGGTTTTGACGGTTTCTTCTGACAAGCAACACTGTGGAAGCATGGTTTTTCTGCATCATCGCTCCAGCTCCAGGGATGATGAGAAGCGATGTGACCTCAGTAGTGATAACTTCCTGGTTTCGGTTTCCTATTTCTGGATTACAGATAGAGGGGTGTGTTCTTGGACTCAAGATCTCCAGTGAGAGAGAGATCTCTAATTTCTTCCGGATTTCATCAGAGTTAAGAGCTTCTCTAGAAAGTCAGTTCTGCCTGCAATCTATTTCTGTAGTCAATATAACAATTTGTTAATCTCCTTGAGTCTTGTCTAATTAAGTGGATTCAATCCCTTTCTGTCTAAAATAACTAAATGGGGCGCCTGGGTGGCTCAGTCGTTAAGCGTCTGCCTTCGGCTCAGGTCATGATCCCAGGGTCCTGGGATCGAGTCCCACATCGGGCTCCCTGCTCAGTGGGAAGCCTGCTTCTCCCTCTCCCACTCCCCCTGCTTGTGTTCCTGCTCTCGCTGTCTCTCTGTCAAATAAATAAATAAAATCTTTAAAAAAATAAATAAATAAAATAAAATAACTAAATGTTTTCTGCTTCTTGCATTAAAATTTTATTGACAGAGAATTTGAATCCTAGAATCTGGGCATTATTGCAATAAAAATGAAAATGTGTAGTACTAGCTTGGTGGCTGGGTAGTTGGGGACAAAATGGTAGATATCACAGAGTGAAAACTTAGGCATACTTGTTTTATAGTGCAAAAAGTTTTGGTAAAACTGTCACTTGCAACATCTTGCATACCAACCATACCAACCATATGCTGACAGAGCCTGTAATTCAAGTGAAAATAATTGGAAAAACTCCTGTTAATGGGAGTCGGCTGCATCTTGCCTCTTACCAAAGTTGCGAGAGAGTCATGAATTCATGCTAGTTAGAAGAGGTGGTTCTAGCTCTAAAGAGGAGGCATGGAGAAAACTAAGCCATATCCCAGCCTTTCTCAAGCATCCCCATTAAGACTTACCAGGCAGATAATGGGAACTTCCTCCTGGTGACAAAAGCCAGACCGAAAATGCTGCCTTCCAACTGAAGGTTTTGATCCAGACAGCTTCAGTTTGGGGGTAAGTGGCAGGTGTGGAGTGAGCATGAAGGGCAGACCAGAGACTTGAGTCACCCTATGCCTAGATGATCTGCTTTGCTGTGGTTATCTAGAAACACAAGAAGCACACCAAGTTTTTGAGGGAAATTTATTGCTAAAAATAACTTGCAAGCCTGGCTCACAAAAGTGTGTAATTTTTTTTTTTTAATCTCTAAAGCAAACTCTGGATCTCCAAATCTGCACCATCAGGAAGCAGGTGTGAAAGATGTTTAGCCTTCTAATGAGGGCATGGCCCCACTACCTACTTCAGCTATAACCACAGAAAACAGTGGACAGGGGAATCCCTCTCAGAGAGCAGAATGGGGGTTGAAAGATAGAGTAACCAACCTTACTTTACTGTCAGAGTAGGGAGTTTTTCTAATTTCTGCCACTAGAATTTGAAAATTGTAGAAATCAGTGATTTTCATGCATTTCCAATTCTTTCATTTTCTGAAAAGGAGTTTTTATTGTAGTTATTTGATTCCTATCCCATCTTTGTATACTGGTCTGGGCAGAGGTTTATGGAGAAAACTTTTTTTTTTTTTTCAGTTTTTAGTTTTTAGGTCACTGGATCATAAAATCCACATTCAGTCCTAATTAAAAGGACACATATCACCCAGAGACTGGATTTGGTATTACTCAGCAATCCTGGATTTTGAACTAATGCAGCAGACAGATAATACTTAGGGATTCTCTTTCTTGCATAGGGGTGACTGTGTTCTGTGTCTAAAAAAATAATACACTCAGAATTTTGGGTCACCAAAGTGCCAGACTTTGGCAGAGGCTGTAAGTTGTGTCCTCGATACCTGTTCTTTGCTTCTTCTATAGCAATAGAAATTTCAGGTAGGAACATGGCTGCAACGCTAAAGATTCTATTTCTTAGCTTCCTTTGTAGCTAGGTATGGTCAGCCATGTAACTAAGTTCTGCTAAGGAATGTGAACAGAATTAATGTATGAAGCTTCTCTTCATGTTTTTAAAAACAGAGTATACCCAACTTTCTTCTCCATTTCCTGCTGGTCAAATTTGAAATAGTCACCTTGGAACACAATACAAAAGCCATGCCCAAGGAACCTGGGTCCTTGGGTGAACTTCATGGTACAAGTGGCTCTATTTGCTAGGGACCACCTACCTTGGAACTTTAGATGAGAGAGAAATGAATTAAACCTGCTTCAGTCACTGTTGCCTGGTCTTTGTTACAGCATAGTCTCCCATTACCCAGTGCCTTCCCCCAGCAATTCCTCTTGCCCACCACCACACTCTGTCCCACCCCATTCACAGACTCTGCTGACATCATCATTATTTTTTTTATTACTTTTTTAAAAGGTTTTTTATTTATTCATGAGAGAGAGAGAGAGCCAGTGAAAGCAGAGCAGGGGGGAGGGTCAGAGGGAGAAGCAGGATCCCCCCTGAGCAGGGAGCCTGAAGCAGGCTTGATCCCAGGACTGGGCTCCATCCCAGGACCCCGGGACCGTGACCTGAGCCAAAGGCAAACGCTTAACTGACTGAGTCACTCAGGCACCACTGACATCCTCTTTAAAGCTCCTCTTCTTTCCATACTCATTTAGAAGTGGCTCCCTTTCCCTACTGCCACCAGCACCCAAGGTTTTCTCCCACTACTCTTCTGCATTTCATATGATAATACTTAATTTGCTATATCATAATTTTTTTTTAGTTTTGTGTTCTTATGCATCTTCTTCATTAGAATATATCCCCTTGAGGCGGTTGAAACAATCTCTTGTTCATCATGGGTTTCCTAGTGTCTGCTGCTTGGGATATAATAAGCAATAAATAGATCCTAATAGGAGTAAAAGGTCCAGTTTTGGACCTGATCTAAATTTCTTGAATGGCTTTCCTTTGACACTGCTTCACTTGTAACATGTTTCTACTGCATTGACCCCTGAAGGATTGCAGTATAACAAGATTAGAGGGCATGTAGGGTTTATTTACCTAAGTCTATAGCTGAACCTTACTTTTGTATACAGGCCATGATAATCGCGTATTTCTCAAAAAACAAAACAATGAATGCAGAGATAAAAAGTGTTGAGGGGCGCCTGGGTGGCTCAGTCATTAAGCATCTGCCTTTGGCTCAAGTCATGATCCCAGGGTCCTAGGATGGAGCCGTGCACTGGGCTCCCTGCTCCGCGGGAAGCCTGCTTCTCCCTCTCCCACTCCCCATGCTTGTGTTCCCTCTCTTGCTTTGTCTCTCTCTGTCAAATAAATAAAATCTTTAAAAAAAAAAGTGTTGAGAAAAGCCTGAGGGCCATCAGAAGACATGGGTGTGCATCTCAGTACTATCACATACAAGTCTTGTGTAAATAATAGACGATTATAGAAATATTCATTTTCACTAACTGATAGAAACTGGCCTTCTTTCACACACATTACAGTTTCTGTGAGGCAAGAGGAGAGTAGATATGAGAAATGTCATACTTTTAGGAAGTTTTATAAAAATGGAAGAAAATTAGGAAACCTGTTTTGCACTCAGTTTTTGTTTCATACTCTGTTTATTTTTCTAATACATTTCTTTAGAAATAATATGATAAGAAAAGACCTGAAGGGGGGAAATGGAGATCTGTTATTAAGTTGTATTAGGAGCACATTTAACTTTTCACTAGATTGATAGGGAAAAAAGTTGTTTCCACTCTCAGCTTTATTCTCAGTTATATTTTACACTGAATTTATGCTATTTAATAACTATTTTAAAACTAATAAAGTACTTAAAGGTGTATATATTTTCCTATTGCCTTCTATAAAAACTTTGTTTAAATAAATGATCTGTTTTTATATTCTAAAAAAAAATTTAGTAAAATCATCATCAAGAAAAAAAATCAAGTCTTTCTCAGGAGAAAAAAGTAAATTGATGGCTTGAAAGAAAAACTAATACATTCATTGAGTCATATTTCATCCAAGCAAAAAAATCGTGCTTCCATGAACAACTTTAGTAAAATTCTTGTCTAGTTTACATAGAAAACTAGACAGGAAATGTTCAGTAATTTTGATCCCAAACTATTCAAAATACATAATAAGTCAATTATTTTATTGATATTTTTCCATCATTTTGAAAGTAAAAACTGTAGTCAAATCAATTTTCCTGATTAAACCAATTACTTGGTTCACTGTATCACTGTTTGTTTTGGTATCATACAGATAAGGAATTTCAGAAAAGAATTTAAAATCTGTAAGAGTCGTTGTGATCTACCCTGAAAAATTCCAGGTTCGTTTGACTGTAAATTTAGGACCAAGGCTGGAAGAGCCCTGGCATCTCCTACGACAGCATATGAGCAGGTCTGGCTTTTGTCAATGAAGCACAAATAAACTAGGTCATATAAATATGCTGAGCAACTGGAAGTGGGGCTGCCCTAAAATAGCAATAGCATACCAGTTTTACTGAATATCCCAAAAAAGGATAGACAACATTAAATGTCCCTAATTAGGGAGGGTTAAAAATAAAATATTATAATTAGAAAAAGAGGTATTTTTAATCGAAGAGATACTACTCAAGGCATCTATAAAGTGATTATGAAATGATTTTATAAGCAGTGGCAGAAGAGCAATAAAATGTGAGTTCACAATCAGAAAAATAATTGAGAATAACTGCAGCCAAGTTCAGAGATCTAGAGTCACAGCGCTGGGACTTAATTGGTATGAGTATTGTTCATTGACCTAGACTATGTTGAGAATTTGTATTTAGATTTTAATACTTCTATGTCGCTAAGAAATAGACAAACTAAGGAACAAGGTTTTTCTGAACTGTAGTGCCATGCTGGACAAGCAGATAAGAGATTGGCAGAAGCTCAGCTGGAGAAGAAATTAATGCAAAAGAAGCTTGCTTAGAATTTAATTCTTGGGATGGCTACAGAGGAAAGAATGGAAAGAAGGGAGGAAGTTTTGATGGAGAAGGCTTTGAGAGATAGGTGTTCCAGGGAAAACCTTTCTAAATCTGTGACTCTTTTTTTTTTTTTTTTAAAAGATTTTATTTATTTATTTGAGAGAGAGAGAATGAGAGAGAACACATGAGAGGGGGGAGGGTCAGAGGGAGAAGCAGACTCCCTGCCGAGCAGGGAGCCCGATGCGGGACTCGATCCAGGGACTCCAGGATCGTGACCTGAGCCGAAGGCAGTCGCTTAACCAACTGAGCCACCTAGGCACCCTAAATCTGTGACTCTTAAATGGTGTGATTTGGGGGAGAAAAAATAATATATATATATATATAAAATATAATTTGCCTGCACTATTCTTTGAACATTATTGCTTAAACTTTGACTATATAAAACCCAGATAATTAGCTGAAAGTAATGTAACTTGTTTAGAATTAAAGTAAATTCATTAGTCCATCACCCAGCCACCCTATCCCTCCCACCCCCCACCACTCCAGCAACCCTCAGTTTGTTTCCTGAGATTAAGAATTCCTCTGAAACAAATAATACATTATATGTTAAAAAAAAAAAAGAAGAAGAAGAAGATAGATGAACCATGAGAGACTATGGACTCTGAGAAACAAACTGAGGGTTTTAGAGGGGAGGGGGGTGGGGGGATGGGTTAGCCTGGTGATGGGTATTAAGAAAGGCACGTATTGCATGGAGCACTGGGTGTTATACACAAACAATGAATCACAGAACACTACATCAAAAACTAATGATATAATATATAGTGACATAACATAATAAAATAAAAATTAAAAATAAGGGAATTCATTAGTTTCTTTATTAATAAAAAATTTTAACCAATCCATAATCCATTGGTTGGGATTTACCAGTTCTCAGATCCAATCCGAATGGCTCTGTTCTGTACTAAGCTTTATATCTCAGGCCAACTCACTATTAATGGCATTAAAGAGGCCAAGGACAAAATCCAGAGACCTCAGATATGTTCCTTTAAAGATTTATTTCAAATTACAGAGAAGCATCCCTGATTTATCAAAAATGGTTACAAGTGAGGAAAGCAGAAAGAAGTAGAAAGTATTTGATATGACAGTTTTGACACAGTAACAAGAATTTTATGTTGTATTTTGATAAAACCTTAAAAGAAACCCACTACTTTAAAAAATCATTCAATAATGTATGCTGCAAACACCTTCATCTCTACCCACATGTAAATCCCATTCTTAAATTTTACCATTAAGACATGGTTAAATTTGTGAAATGAAGTGAGACTTGGGAAGCTGGTAGGGTCAGGAATAGGGAGGGGAGCGGATGAAGCTCTCCCTGGAGATGGGAGGAGAGACTAGGTGTGGCTCAGGGAAAGCTCAGGGACAGTGGGGGTCAGAGATGGGCTGAGGCTCACAAAGGGGTAGGCTAGCATGAATATTAATCCATATTGAAACCATTACCCACATGGTTCAGTTGGGAACAGTGTTGTATTCATAGAAGAACAGGAAAATAAGAATTCTGATTTTTATTTATGTTGTTTCCCAAATCTTAAGGGCAATTCCAATTCTGCATAACGCTCTCCATGTGTAGAGTGGGTGAGAGCCTTCTCTAGTGTACATGAAAAGGGCAAAGTCTAAGAACAGTCATATATTATTAATTTTCAGCTAGCCACCCATACATTAGAAAAACTAGAATGAGCTTGTCTCTTTATGCCACATGGTAATGAATCTACATATTTAAGAAGATACAAAACCACTGACATAGAGAGAGGGCTATAAAGATGTTTTATCCTGGGGGGCCTGGGTGGCTCAGTTGGTTAAGCATCTGACTCTTGATCTCAGCATTGTGAGTTCAAATCCAGGGCTGGGCTCCAAGCTAGGCATGGAGCCTACTTAAAAAATAAAAAAATAAATACAGATGTTTCATCCTATCAAAGCATTATCTTGTGCCCAAAATTTGCTAATGCGATCAATCTTAAATATAAATCTGCATCAGCTACTCTCTTATTTAGGTACTTTGTAATAGCAGTACTCCACATTCATTAACAAATTATGTATTAATCAGCTTTGCAGAAGTGATAAGCAACTCAAAAGTCTCAGTGGCTCAACGACAAACATTAAATTTTCCTTGTGTAACATATCAATGATTGTGGGTCATCTGCTGTGGCTCTGTTCCACATAGCTGCCTGTCAGAGCACCCAGGATTAAGGAGCAGTCCTTATTTGGGACATGCACTCTCGTTGCAGGAAGCTGGACATACGCAATGGTTCTTAAAGCTTCTGCTTGAATGAAGTAAACATTTCATTTGCTCATATTTCAGTAGCCAAAGCAAGTCACATAAGCAAGCCCAACATAATGGACTGGGCATGTAAACTCATCCTATAGAAGGCGCTGTAAGTCACACCCAAATGGTGGGTTATATTATCCTTTTACAAGAAAGGGAAGTATGCAACTGGGATTGATAACACAGAAACTTTATACTGTAAGCTTTGGGGAGTTAATGAATGGTTTCTATAAGGGTAGCAGCAGATTCACATTTGTGTTAGACTGATCACCACAGCAAATTTTGAAGGGAAAAGAATGCTTCCAGGACAAGGTAAGACATTTTCACAGCTCCTATCTACTTCAGTAGTTCCGGTTTTCTTGGTGAGCATTCAGGCTCACTTGTTCATGCCTTTCTATTCTACTGAAAGTACACTCTGAAAGGCATCCATAACCCATGATTTCCCTTTACAATCCGTCCATGTCTTATCTTCATATTCTTCAGCATTTGACATTGTTGATCACATTCTCTTTAAATCTCTCTCATCCCTTGGATTTTAGGACATAACTCTCTCCTGCCTCCTGTCTGGCCCCTCCTGTTTACTTTAAGGGTTCTTTTTGCTTCTCTTGCAAAGTGGTGTGGTTCTTTTGAGTGCCATCCTTGGCCACAATTATCTTTCTTCTGTATGTGCTCAGTCTGTATTCTCTCATCTGTAACTTTAACTGTCTCCAGAGTTACAATAATTTCACAGCTGCGATTCTAACCCTGATCCTGCTCCTGACCTTCAAATTCATGATTCCCTCCTAAGGTATTTTCCTAAATAGTCCACGTTTCCATGAGCCTCCAGAACTTCATAGTCATGTACTTCTATCTAAACTATCTTTCCCCTTTACAGTCTAACCATTATTTATATTTTTATAGTCAACTTAAATATTCCCTCTCTAGATAGCTTGCTCCCACTCCCCTTTGTGGGTTGACAGGCTCTTCAATGAGAGTCCTTTGCACAGCTCCATCATGGCACTCAACCCACTGCTAGTTTGCTTGCTTCTGTCCCCTTTTAAAAACTCAGATCCTTCAAGGAAAAGACTGTTACTTGTTTTTGTATACATGGCAACAACCCCATGTCTAGCACATACCAAATACTCGAAAATGTTTTATTTAAATGATTGGATGAATAAAGAATGAGTGAGTTAGTGAGAGATAGGTAAGATTCCTTTGACTCAGGAGGTAAGTTTGGAGACTGAGAAAAAGTCAAGGAATCTTATCTATGATATATATATATTTTTAAAGATTTTATTTATTTATTTGACACAGAGAGAAAGTACAAGCAGGGAGAGGGGCAGAGGGAGAGGGACAATCAGACTCCACACTGAGCAGGGAGTCTGATGCGGGGCTGGATCCCAGGACCCTGGGATCATGACGTGAGCCGAGGGCAGACGTTTAACCAGCTGAGCCACCCAGGCATCCCTTTATGATATTTTTTTAGAAAAGTTCAAGGTTACAATGTCTGCTACAAAGGTAATAAAATCTAGGACACCTTATGAGAATTTTTTTAAAATGCGAAGTTTCATTTTCATAATAACCTAAAAATTAATTTTACTCAAACTTTGTAAATGATCTACTTATAATCAGATATTCATGTGTTTTTATTGTTCATGTTTTCATTTGTGTTTATGACCATGTTGTTGTAAAGTGGAACTATTTTAATTATTCCTGGCTTTATCAGACAGGGGTTCATTCAGAGAATCGGGGCCATTAGGGACCTGTCTATGAGTCTATCTATCTATCTATCTGTATATGGATTTGTTATAGAGATTTGACCCTACACAATTGTGGGAGCTGGTTAAAAAGCAGTCTCTATAAGTCTGTTGTCTTTCTATCCAGTGCTGGAGCTTAACATCCACGAGGCAAGCAGTCAGGAAGAGAAGATGGATGTAAAGTCAGGGAGACCAAGAGTAAACTAGCACCCATAAGCACAAGCAAGAATCTGCAAAGTTGGACTGAAACTGATGTCAGTTTTTGTTCCTCTGCCCTTAGTGATATGGGTATCCTGGAGTGGTTAGGGGACTCCACCATGAAGCTAAACAAATACATCTGTCCCAGGAGTCAAAGAAGCTGTGGTAGGATCTAACGGGAGGTGGAAGAGTTATAGACCCAGCACCTGGCTTACACGAGTTGCGTGAGCCAGCCTGTAAGTGACAATGTACGTGAGCTACAAAATAATTGCTGCTTCACTCCTGCCTTCCAAATCTTGCACAAGAATATCCCTTGTGGTTTACCCTAACCACAGACATGCAAGAAAGGTCATTCTGGGAAATGTAGTTCAGGCTAGCCAAGCTGACACATTGCAAAGCCACCACACTGGCTTATGAAAATTAAGTTATGTGTGTTTGCCAAATGACATCACAGTCTAGTGTATTTATGGAATATTTTTTTGTGTTCTATTCTTTGGGCATTAACTCACAGAATTATCACAAGCCAGTGCTGTAGGAACTGTTATTGTTCCCTTTTTCCAGATGTGGAAACTGAATCACAAAATGGTTAAGTAACTTGCCTAAGGTCATAGAGCCAATAAGTAGTAGCAGAAAGAGGATTTAAACCGCCTGGGAAATATAGCTCGAGAGCCTCTGCCCTTGCCCATTATGCTTTGTCACCTCTCTTTGAGACAATGGGAGAAAAGCTCTAGCAGAACTGATTCAACAGATGGCAAAATGTAGTCTAAGCCTGTCAAATGCAAAAGGACTTGGGCCATAGCAATCAGCACTGATTTTCCATTGTGCACAACACAACATTGTTCATCCGATTAAATTAATGATTGAAATTTTGCTTGAATTTACTTTTTATAGATTTAATATTTTGGTTTCATGCTATATAAAAGCTACAGTGAAGTGTAAGGAATTTATATATCATTTATATTTGCATATATAATTTTTATGATGAAAATAATTAAAATCTGGGATGGCTGGGTGGCTCAGTCGGTTAAGCGTCTGTCTTTGGCTCAGGTCATAATCCAGGGGTCCTGGGAAAGAGTTCCACATCGGGCTCCTTGCTCCATGGGGAGCCTGCTTCTCCCTCTGCCCTCGTTCCCCCTATTTGTGCTCTCTCTCTCTCCCTCTCTCTCTGACAAATAAATAAATAAAATCTTAAAAAAAAAGAAAAACAAAGAATTATAATCAGTAGGGCTCTCAAATAGTGAACGCTCTAATTCATCTTGAGGCAAGCTGGGCTATTTCTGAGAAAGAAAGGAGATGTGAGGAGCCAACATCTCTGAGTATATCACTAATAAATTAAAGGATGAACAAGTGCACTAAAAATAAACAAAATGAATCATTAGTTAAGCCCGTAGAGAAATGTTTTTTAAAAACCCGCAATCCCACGGCTCCTGGGTGGAGCAGTCAGTTAAAGTGCCTGACTCTTGGTTTCAGCTCAGGTTGTGATCCTCAGGGTCCTGATTTCAGGGTCCGGAGATTGAGCTGAGCATCGGGGCTCTGTGCTCAGCTCAGAGAGATTCTCTCTCCCTCTGGCCTTCCCCACCTCTAAAATGAATAAATCTTTAAAAAAAACAACCAATAAACCTCAATCCCTACTATACGAAAGATGTTTTTGACAGATGATACTAAGTTCGTGAATTAAATGTACATGCAGATCTCCTTGTCCAATCAAAAAAAGCCAGATTTTCACAACAAAATGCTTCCTCTTTGTCTCTGGGGGCAGATTTTTAAAATGTCCCAAATGTGCTCTTGGAGGTAAAAGCAGTGGGAATCAAGGTACGTCAGGATGATCATGGTTGTTTGGTTGGGGGCCTTCTGAGACTGTCCTTGTGCAATTCTCTGTGTAATTCAGCATTTGAAAATTAAAACGCATTTGGAGTTTTCCGTGACCATGGCTTTGCATTGCACAAGTCCTGAACTGCTTTCAATCACTTAACCACTTCCCCCTTCCATGGGCTGCCTCCATTTCCTTCACAGTGCATCATGCACTAGGAGAGGCATCTTGTCTGTAATGCGTGTCTCACCTGCCAAAGGCTGTGGAACCACACTTGGCACTGGGTCTGCTCCCAACAGACTCACCACGGCTCTATCCTGAAAATCTAATTTGAAATCCTGAAACTACAATTATCTAAAAATACATTCAGCTTTAGATAAAGTGTATTTTCCCAAAACTGTTTATTTTTATTTTTATCTTTTTAAGATTTATTTATTTATTTGAGAGTGGGAGAAAGAGCGCGGGGGACGGGGCAGAGGAGGGAATGTCCAAGTGGGGCTGGATCTCACAAGCCATGAGATCAGGACCTGAGCTGAATCCAAGAGTCGGATGCTTAACTGACTGAGCCACCCAGGCACTCCCCAAAACTGGTTTATTAAAAGCCTTGCCTGCAGATCACCTGCCTGCCCTGACCCTAGATCATCTCTCAGCCTGTGTTAGATTCTGCCTGCCCCAAACACAGGTCCTGCCAAGCCCATCTTCTGCCTTGCCTGCTGTTTGGAATCCTCTCTCATCTTTTATGGAATCCCTGTCAATTCCCCACAAAACTCTCTCACTTTTTTTTAATCTCCCCTCAATCAAATCAGCTCCCTCTCTTCTCACCAAACCCTGACAATCCCCATCCACTGATGTCTATCCTACTTCAAAACACTCTGGATGTACATGCACTTTCTCAACTTTTATTTTAGTCTCAGAGAAATAGTCACCAACTCAGATGAAATCCTTTCCTCACTCCGCCAGGCAGTTAATTGTTTTTCTCAGGGCACCCATACTCTGGCTTAGATTTCTTCTTTCATTTTCTCCATTTATTTCTCCTTCTCCTTCTCTTCTTTCTCCTTCTCTTCTTTCTCTTTCTCCTTCTTTCTCCTTCTCCTTCTCCTCCTCCTCCTCCTTCTCCTCGTCCTCCTCCACCTTCTCTTCTCCTTTCTTCTCTTCCTTCCCCTCCTCCTCCTCCCCTCACCCTCCCCTCCTCCCCTTCCCCTCCCCTCCCTGCCTTCTCCTTCTAACTTGACACAAGGTATTACTATTGCCTCTTGTAAAAGTTTAAAGTCCTGGGTTCCAATTCTGCCTCCTCCACTAACCATGTAACTATTCATGTTACCTAATCTTTCTGACAATGTTTTCTCATCTGCAATGTGTTAATAATTGTCATAATAAAATATAACATAGTTTTGATAAGATCTAGCACACAGAATGCTTACTATGTGCCAGGCACTCTTTTAAGAGTGAACACATATTAATTTTTTAATTATGCAGAAGAGTGGTGAAATAATTTCTAGCAAATTATGTAGCCATTGAAAATAAGGAGGTGTAGGGGCACCTGGGTGGCTCAGTCAGTTAAGGGTCTGCCTTCAGCTCAGGTCATGATCTCGGGGGCTCCCTGCTCAGTGGGGAGTCTGCTTCCCCTCTCCCTCTGCCCCTCCTCCTCATGCTCTCTCTCTCTCAAATAAATAAAATCTTAATAAATAAATAAATAAATAAATAAATAAATAAGGAGGTATAATAATATGAAACTATATTGATGATATAATATTATGTAGAAAATCAAGTTGCAGAACAAAACATGTAGCATGATCACCTACATTAAAACTATACACTAGATATATTAATAATAGCTCTCGTTCTTCCTCTCTCTCTACACACGGTTTGAAGTCTTACAAAGCATGTATTTATATATCCATATAGTTTAAAAGACATTTTAAAACAAAGTTACACATTTAAAAACAAAATAAATAGGGAAATATAACTATATAAAAATAATGATTTTAACAAGCATACCAGAACTGGAAATTTAAGTAAATTAGTGTTATATTCATGAAAATAGAAACTTGGCTAGGTAGGGTGGGTGGCTCAGTTGGTTGAGCGTCTGCCTTCGGCTCAGATCATGACTCTGGGATCCTGGGATCAAGTCCCGCATAGGGCTCCTGGCACAGCGAGGAGCCTGCTTCTCCCTCTGCCTGCCGCTCCCCCTGCTTGTGCTCAATCTCTCTCTGACAAATGGATAAATAAAGTCTTTAAGAAAAAAAAGAAAGAAAAAAGAAAAAAAGAGACTTGGCTAAATATTATCCTTATTTCAATCACGATTAAAAAAACATTTTTGATAAACACCATTAAGAATTGCCAACTAAGGGGCGCCTGGGTGGCTCAGCCGTTAAGCATCTGCCTTTGGCTCAGGTCATGGTCCCAGGGTCCTGGGATCGAGCTCCACATCAGGCTCCCTGCTTGGCGGGGAGTCTGCTTCTTCCTCTCCCACTCCCCCTGCTTGTGTTCCTGCTCTCGCTAACTCTCTGTCAAATAAATAAATAAAATCTTTAAAAAAAAAAAAAGAATTGCCAACTAAACCAACATTGTGTTTTTCTTTTTTTTTTTATTATGTTCAGTTAGCCACTATATAGTACATAATTAGTTTTTGATGTAGTGTTCAATGACACATTAGTTAAGTATAACACCCAGTACTCATCAGAGAGGGAGGCAACATTGTGTTTTTCTGAATATCCCCGATGAGAGTATAGATTTCTAATTTGGGGATTTTTTTTTAACTAGACAGTGGCGTTTGTCATCGTGGCTGATGAATAAAATTGCTACTGAGCCTGGGTAATGCCGATTTTAGTCAAAATTGTCACAGACTTCCCTCTCATTCAAAGCACTGTAATTTTTTTTTGTTTTTTTTTTGGGGGGGGGGTAGCAAAGCAAGGTTTATTGAGCGATAGCAAAGTGATAGTACAAAGCTCCCAAGAAGGGAGGGGACCCGAGGGGGTTGCCCCAAAGCACTGTAATTTTTTTTTTTTTTTAAGATTTCATTTATTTATTTGTGAAGAGAGTGAGCGAGAGAGAGCACAAGCAGGGTGAAGGGCAGAGGGAGAAGCAGACTCCCCGTTGATCAGGGAGCCCAATGTGGGACTCAATTCCAGGACCCCAGGATCATGACCTGAGCTGAAGGCAGACATTTAACTAACTGAGCTGCCCAGGTGCCCAAGCACTGTGATTTTTAAAGGATGTTTTACAGGTAACAGTTCACTCCTTTTATAGGATATAGACACCTCAAAATGTTTCCAAAGTCTATTTCAAAATAATAAGCTTACTGAGGCTCTGTGGGAAGAAATCTGCATACTTACCAAAATTTCACTGCTGAGGTTCCATTCTTCTAGTTAGCTGCCAATTGGAATAAATCTCTAAAACTTTTCAGTAATTTCACCAGTAGTAGAAGTTACTAGAAAATGCTTTACTTATCACCTGAGATTTTTCTTCTTCCTTCTTTTAACAGTACATCTGTCATTTTATCTCTATAAGTAACTTTTGAATGTAAAGGATCTCACATACTTTATAAGTTATTCTTGCATGGAATGAAAATAACCTTTTATTATTTTTGCCTATAATTACCGTCACAATGAATATCAGATCTTAAAAGTGTTGTTACTTCAAGTTGAAATCCAGTACAGCAACACTCAGAACTTCCTTCCCCACCTCCAACTTGTAGCTGCACAGTGGCTTAGCTGCATCTCTTTCATTCAATAAGAGGGTAACTCCCTCTGGTCCAAGATTAATCTCCCAACCCTCTCAGAAACTTGTTCCACTATTTAGATTTGTTCATCATTATCATCAGCCCCTCTTTTCACCCAGCTTTTGCTCCTCATCATTTAAATTTAAGTCAAGTCTCTCCCATAGAAACTTGAGAGACAGAAACAGAGAGACAAAGACAATGTCTATGGAGAGAGATAGAAGACCTAGATCCCTATATCACCTTCTAGTTTCTGACCAATCTTTTGCTTCCATTTTTAAAACAATCTTGGTCTCTTAAGTTATTCACTCTCACAATCTTCTCAAGCCATAGCATTGAGGGTTGGCCCCAGTCACTCCAGTGTAAGTTTTTGTGATGGTCACTAATGACCATCCATTTTTCTAAACCCAAGGGATCATTTTCAGCATCTTACCTGAATTTCTCAGCATCATATATTTTGCAACTCTTCACCATATTTTTCTTGAAACTCTTACTTTGGCTTGTGTCAAACCACACTCTTCCTGTTCTCCTTTTACCTCCAGGTCCTTTTTGTGTACTTTGGACACTCGTCATTTAAACTTGATGCTCTACAGAATTCCATCATGGGCCCCTCTCTCTTCTTGATCTACATACTTATCCTGATCATCTCTTCCTTGGTTATGGCCTCAACTAATTTTTCTACCTTTTGGCATCCTAACCTTTGGGCCTAAGCTGACCTTTGTCCCCTGAATGCCAGTCTGAAATCATCATGTGACTCCACAGACTCTTATTCTCTGTTCTCCCCTTTTGGCCAATGGCACCGCCCAGTTGCCCAGGTAAAAAACATGGAGTCCTCCTAGAACTTTTCTCTTTCCCTCATTCCCATATCTATTAACCTTTAAGTTCTGCCAATTCTATTTATTAAGTGCTTCTTAAATATTACTTTAGTGCTTTTCACTTCTTATCTAGATTCCTATCATAGTCTCACTGGACCGCTGCCTTTAGTTTTATTGCTTCCAACATAACTTCCCTAATGCCATCACAACAAACTTTCTAACGCACAAATCAGTAACTCCCTATCAATTTCTAGATAAAATCCAAACCTAAGGCTGTACAAGATCTTGTCCCTCACTACCTCCCTTCCCAGTCTTATCTTCTGTCTAAATGCCACAGGCATCCTAAGATCTGGCCACAGTCAATAATCTGTAGTTTTGTAAACATGCCATACTTTCTCTTCCCATATCTTTCCATTATTTTCCCTTTCTCCTTTCTTCTCAGTTAATAATTTCTTCTTTGAAAACATCTTTTTCACTTCTATCAAAATTTATCTTATTGGAAACTCCCTAACCCCATTACCCAGAATTAAAATAGGTGAGTTCCTTCGGGAATCCATAGATCTTTGTCTCCCTTATTACGTTTGTTATGCCAGGACTTTTGTTTGCAAGTTCTGAAACTAAACCCAAAACAGGTTTAAAAATAGGGAAGGGGGAACTAAAGAAAATGCATTAAGTTAAAGCCAGTGGAGGGGTGCCTCAGTGGCTCACTTGGTTAAGCAGCTGACTTTAGCTTGGGTCATGATCTTGAGGTCCTGGGATCAAGCCCCCATCAGGTACAGAGTGTCTGCTTTTCCCTCTCCTTCCCCCTCTCCTTCTGCCCGTTCCCCAGCTTGTGTACTCTCTCTCTCTCTCAAATAAATAAATAAAATCTTCTTTTTAAAAAAAGTTAAAGCCAGTGGAAAGACCAAGAAGTAAATTTTAAAGCATAGCTGAATATAGTGGCTTCACCAATGTCCTCAGGAGTCCATATATTTTTCTCCATCTTTATCTTTATTTTTCTCTATGTTGGCCTTATTCTCAAGTAGGCTATCACTGCATGGTAACAAAGAAGGTCACCAGCTGCTTTCTTAAAATTTCCATCAAAAGTCCTAAGATAAAAAAAAAAAAAAATCCTAAGATAGCTTCTCATTGAACTAGCTATGGCCACTTGCCTGTTTTACTGAACACTCACATTAGTTAGGACAATGAGATAACCTGACTGACGAGGCCTAGGTCACATACCCACTCTTAGTGCTGGGGGATGAGGTACAGTCAGTGTCCTCCTAACTATGAACTGAGAATAAGAGAAACTAATCCACCTGAAATGTGCTGGACATAGAAGGGTACATAAGTCTACTATAACTCTTGTCATACTATATTATTATAGTGTGTTTGCTCACTGATTTGTGGGCCTTTTCAAGGTATATATTATGTTTTAACTATGTAACCCAATCACTAAGTATACTTATATTAGTGTTCTTGTGAGAACTTCATGAGATAACGTATTTATAATATTTATAATACTATTCAACCATAAAAAAGAATGAAATCTTGCCAATTATGACAAAACGGGTGGACCTAGAGGGCATTATGCTAAGTGAAATAAATCAGACAGAAAAAGACAAATACCGTACAATCTCACTTATATGTGAAATCTAAAAACACAAAACCAAAATGAAAGCAAACACAACAAAACAGACAAAACAAAAACCAAGCTCTTAGAAAAAGAGAACAAATTGGTGGATGCCACAGGCAGGCGGAGGTGCACAAAATGGGTAAAGGGTGTCAAAAGGTACAAACTTCCAGATATAAAATAAATAAGTTATGGGGATGTAATATGTAGCATGGTGACTATAGTTGACAATACTGTGTTGTATATTTGAAAATTGTTAAGAGAATGAATCTTAAAAGTCCTCATCACAAGAAAAAATATTTTATAATGGTATGGTTATAGATGTTGACTGGCATTGTGGTGATTATTTTGCAATATATACAAATATTGAATCATTATGTTGTACACAATGCTATATGTCAATTATATCTCAATAAAAAGCACTTATCACATATACAAATATATAATAGACAATAAATATTAGCTATCATTACTGATATTATTGTTTCACATATAGAGTGAAAAGGGTAGTATGAAATAAGCTTTGTTTGTATAGTCAATGTACAGAAAAGGCCATATGCATGATTGTCATAAGACACAATATTTTCTCCTTCAAGTTACAGAAAGTCCACCCAAGAGTGAATTAAACCCAAGAGCATTTTTTATCTCACAATAGCAAGGAGACTAGAGGCCATGTGGCTATAAGGAAATGGTTAAATCTGTGGCTAAAACAAGTAATCAAGGATCCAAAGTATTGCCATCTTTCTGTCTTGTCATGCTCAGAGGGTGGGTTAGTTCTCTTCATGGTCACAGGAGATTGATGAAGCTCCTAGCAGCACATCCTCACACACCAGTGGCGTAAAGGCAGAAAAAGGGATATTCTCTTTCCAAGGATTCCTCTTTTTAAAAACAAAGAGTCTTCTCAGAATCCTTCCTTTCCCAAGCCAATTACTGCTACATATCATTGGTCAGAATTGGATCAGAGTGAGACCACTTCAATTCTCAATGGACTAAGCAAGACGTTTTCAAAGGAGGAGGATGTGTTTTCTAACATTCTGGGGAGCCTGTCAATATGAAGGCAGAGGTGCGGAGGGGAGGGTGTATGTAGCTTTAGTGCTGGCAAAAAATGAAGTCTGTACATTTTGTAGGTGTTTCCAAAGTAATACTGTTACGGAACCTGGACTGGATTGCCTGATGGAAGAACCAAGCTGCACTTGGAGATCTTGGAGGACAGGAGGTTTATTTAATGCCGGCGGGCTCAGAGGAGAGTGATCTCCAAAGGTCTGAGCCCCGAGCACAAACAGAGGGGGTAATTTATACACTTTAACTTCTGCATACTGGGCACTCTTGGCGCATTCGCGAAGCGGGGCAGGGAGAGGAATCCGGATTGGCACCCGTGGGAAGCAGAGCGGAGAGAACTCAGAAGAGCCCCAGGGCAGGGGCTGGGACTTCCTTGCTGGCTCGGTCGGCCATCTTAGGACACAGATTTTTCCTTATCAATATGTGCTCATCATTGCAATGTAATACATCTCTAGTGTCTATAGTAAAATTACTCTTCTCCCCTTTTAGGCCCTAATTTTATCCTCTAGTACATACACAGTTAACAGTTTGGTATGCTTCTTATTTGCTCAAACAAAAACAGGATCATGCTGGTGAGTTGGCTTCTCACATTGAAACATGCCAAATGTATTCTATAACGTTTTCTTTCTAATAGGTGCATATTCCTTCCACAGTATACCGTGCCAGTTATCAATTTTATTGCCTTTCAGGTCAAAGACCACTCTTTGCCCTATTTTGTGATCCTGAAGCTGTCTCTCCTTAAACATTTCTTTTTTGATAGCTGGCTCAATCTTTAGGGTCTGTCAATAGAGGGTGCTGGAGAGACACCTCAAGGCCAGAGTAGGAAGAAGGGATTTCTCTTCCTGCTTCCTGAGTGTCATTTTGGCATGGCAGCCAGTTGATGGGCCTGGAAAAGGCCTACAAGTGCTTGTATCAGCAGCTCACCTCACAGACACTCTGACAAGGTTTTCTGCCACCCTGAAGGTTGGTCTGGGGACCAGCAGTAGTGCCCTTAGCAAGTTTCTTACCACCAGCTGGCTGCATGTTCCTGTGGCAGCCTCACCTTCACTGGAGGTCTGAATCTCAATCTTGGGCAGAGGGAAGACGCTCTTATAGATTCTTCCTTCCTTCCTTCCTTCTTCACTCTCCTTCAGCCCAAGGAATAATAGATGGTTTAAGCATTTGCTACTTCTCTACTTCTTATAGTTTTCTTTCTGTCTTTTAGTAGATAACCACCTTTTACTGGTTAGCAATTCTTCATATCAGATTTTGTGTGTTCAAATTACTATTGTGGTTTCTTTCTTCTCACTGGATTCTGACTGATACTGATGAATATATTACTATTTAATTTAACCATGTCCCAATTCATCCAGTATTTATGGTTTTGCTTGTGTGTCTTGTTTTTCTATTTATTATTTAATAAATATTTATTGAGAACCTACTGTGAGCCACATACTAGTTTAAACACTATTATGTTAATATAATATAATATTATGGTAAACAAGACTAATAAAGTCTTTATGGAGTTTACAGTCTAGAGCAAAGATTCAGATAATAAAAATAAACATAAAACAAAGGATAGTGATAAATGCTGTGAAGAAAATATGAATGTTTAAGAGACTAGAGAGTAAAAATAAATCGGGATAGTGAACTATTGGGGTAAGCAAGATCAAGAAGGCCTCTGAGGAGGTGGCATTTGAACAGAGATCTGAATGATGGTAAAGAGTTAACAACAAACCTCCATTGTGGCTGGATCATGGTGTAAAAGGAGTAGAGTGATAGGTTATGGGGTGGGTAGTCAGCAGATAATGCAGGATAAGGAGGTAATTCTGAAGGTGATGGGAATCCATTGGAATGTCTTAAACAGAGGAATGAAACAATCTACCTTATGTCTTTAGAAGGGCACTGTGGCTGCTGTATAAAAATAAACTCTCCAAATCACTATATTGTATGCCTGAAACAAATGTAACTTTGTGTGTCAACTATACTTCAATAAAAATAAAAAATATATAATAAACTCTCTGGAGTCAAGAGTAGAGATAGGTTATGCAAGGCTGGAGGCTACTACAGTCATCCACAGAAAGATATTGTTGACTTGGACCAAAATGGCAGCAATGGATGCTGTGAACAGTGAAGGAGAATGAATATAAGATAGAGCCTATAGATGTTGCTGATTAATTATACGTGGAGAATGAGAAGTGAGGAAAGAGAGATAACTCCCAGACTGGGCCTGAGCAAACGATTAACTTAGGCCTTCCATTAGCAGTTCTCAAACTTTTTAGTCTTGGGATACTTTTCTATTTTTAAAAATTATTGAGTAATTTAAAAAATACTTTTGTTTATGTGGGATACACACACACATATATATATGACAAATAAATAAATAAAATCTTTAAAAAGAAAAAAGTAAACAGTGGGCCTTCTATAGAATAGCACTTTAAAAAAAAGATTTTATTTATTTATTTGTCAGCGAGAAAGAGAGAGAGCACAAGCAGGGGGAGCAGCAGACAGGGAGAAGCAGGCTCCCTGCTGAGCAAGGAGCTGGATGCAGGACTCGATCCCAGGACCCTGGGATCACGACCCGAGCTGAAGGCAGATGCTTAACAGACTGAGCCATCCAGGTGGGCTTAAAATCTTAAAAAATAAAGAGGAAAGAAAGAAAGAAAGAAAAGAAAGAAGGAAAGAAAAAGAAAGAAAGAAAGAAAGAAAGAAAGAAAGAAAGAAAGAAAGAAAGAAAGAAAGAAAGAAAGAAAGAAA